>NW_025961358.1:0-30805 GCF_023159225.1 Perognathus longimembris pacificus | reverse complement strand
ACAATAACCATACCAGGAAGTACTTAATTTATTAAGCTACTGCTTTTCTTAATCTCAGTGGAGATATTTACTGATAAACAGCTACCTACGCAGCATGTTCATGTCGTTCCTAAATGAGCTTTTTTCTCTGTTCCCTCACCACAATCCAGATTCTTTTGGGGAGTTACCAGTACAGTATCCATACCAGCAAGTACTTAATTTATTAAGCTACTGCTTTTCTTAATCTCAGTGGAGATATTTACTGATAAACAGCTACGTATGCAGCATGTTCATGTCGTTCCTAAATGAGCTTTTATCTCTCTCCCCTCACCACAAATCAGATTCTTCTGAGGAGTTCCCAGTACATTATCCTTTCCCCTGTGTAATTACCTTAACAAGCTCCAGCTGTTTTTATTCTCAGAAGGTTTACTCACTGATATACAGCTGCCTACCATCTTCGTAAGTGCAGGTCCTAAATGAGCTTTTTTCTCTGTTCCCTCACCACAATCCAGGTTCTTTTCGGGAGTTACCCGTACAGTAACCATACCAGGAACTACTTAATTTATTTAGCTACTGCTTTTCTTAATCTCAGTGTAGATATTTACTGATAAACAGCTACCTACGCAGCATGTTCATGTCGTTCCTAAATGAGGTTTTATCTCTCTCCCCACACCACAAATCAGATTCTTCTGAGGAGTTCCCAGTACATTATCCTTTCCCCTGTGTAATTACCTTAAGAAGCTCCATCTGTTTTTATTCTCAGAAGGGTTTACTCCCTGATATACAGCTGCCTACCACCTTCGTAAGTGCAGGTCCTAAATGAGCTTTTTTCTCTGTGCCCTCACCACAATCCAGATTCTTTTCGGCAATTACCAGTACAGTAACCATACCAGGAAGTACTTAGTTTATTAAGCTACTGCTTTTCTTAATCTCAGTGGAGATATTTACTGATAAACAGCTACCTACACAGCATGTTCATGTCGTTCCTAAATGAGCTATTATTTCTCTCCCCTCACCACAAATAAGATTCTTCTGAGGAGTTCCCAGTACATTATCCTTTCCCCTGTGTAATTACCTTAAAAAGCTCCAGCTGTTTTTATTCTCAGAAGGTTTACTCCCTGATATACAACTGCCTACCCCCTTCGTAAGTGCAGGTCCTAAATGAGCTTTTTTCTCTGTTCCCTCACCAAAATCCAGATTCTTTTGGGGAGTTACCAGTACAGTAACCATACCAGGAAGTACTTAATTTATTAAGCTACTGCTTTTCTTAATCTCAGTGGAGATATTTACTGATAAACAGCTACCTACGCAGCATGTTCATGTCGTTCCTAAATGAGCTTTTATCTCTCTCCCGTCACCACAAATCAGATTCTTCTGAGGAGTTCCCAGTACATTATCCTTTCCCATGTGTAATTACCTTAACAATCTCCATCTGTTTTTATTCTCAGAAGCGATACTCCCTGATATACAGCTGCCTACCCCCTTCGTAAGTGCAGTTCCTAAATGAGCTTTTTTCTCTGTTCCCTCACCACAATCCAGATTCTTTTGGGGAGTTACCAGTACAGTAACCATACCAGGAAGTACTTAATTTATTAAGCTACTGCTTTTCTTAATCTCAGTGCAGATATTTACTGATAAACAACTACCTACGCAGCATGTTCATGTCGTTCCTAAATGAGCTTTTATCTCTCTCCCCTCATCAAAAATCAGATTCTTCTGAGGAGTTCCCAGTACATTATCCTTTCGCCTGTGTAATTATCTTAACAAGCTCCAGCTGTTTTTACTCTCAGAAGGTTTACTCCCTGATATACAACTGCCTACCCCCTTCGTAAGTGCAGGTCCTAAATGAGCTTTTTTCTCTGTTCCCTCACCACAATCCAGATTCTTTTGGGGAGTTACCAGTACAGTAACCATACCAGGAAGTACTTAATTTATTAAGCTACTGCTTTTCTTAATCTCAATGGAGATGTTTACTGATAAACAGCTACCTACGCAGCATGTTCATGTCGTTCCTAAATGAGCTTTTATCTCTCTCCCGTCACCACAAATCAGATTCTTCTGAGGACTTCCCAATACATTATCCTTTCCCCATGTGTAATTACCTTAACAAGCTCCAGCTGTTTTTATTCTCAGAATGTTTACTCCCTGATATACAGCTGCCTACCCCCTTCGTAAGTGCAGGTCTTAAATGAGCTTTTTTCTCTGTTCCCTCACCACAATCCAGATTCTTTTTGGGAGTTACCAGTACAGTAACCATACCAGGAAGTACTTAATTCATTAAGCTACTGCTTTTCTTAATCTCAGTGGAGATATTAACTGATAAACAGCTACCTACGCAGCATGTTCATTTCGTTCCTAAATGAGCTTTTATCTCTCTCCCGTCACCACAAATCAGATTCTTCTGAGGACTTCCCAATACATTATCCTTTCCCCATGTGTAATTACCTTAAGAAGCTCCATCTGTTTTTATTCTCAGAAGGTTTACTCCCTGATATACAGCTGCCTACCACCTTCGTAAGTGCAGGTCCTAAATGAGCTTTTTTCTCTGTGCCCTCACCACAATCCAGATTCTTTTCGGCAATTACCAGTACAGTAACCATACCAGGAAGTACTTAGTTTATTAAGCTACTGCTTTTCTTAATCTCAGTGGAGATATTTACTGATAAACAGCTACCTACACAGCATGTTCATGTCGTTCCTAAATGAGCTATTATCTCTCTCCCCTCACCACAAATAAGATTCTTCTGAGGAGTTCCCAGTACATTATCCTTTCCCCTGTGTAATTACCTTAAAAAGCTCCAGCTGTTTTTATTCTCAGAAGGTTTACTCCCTGATATACAACTGCCTACCCCCTTCGTAAGTGCAGGTCCTAAATGAGCTTTTTTCTCTGTTCCCTCACCAAAATCCAGATTCTTTTGGGGAGTTACCAGTACAGTAACCATACCAGGAAGTACTTAATTTATTAAGCTACTGCTTTTCTTAATCTCAGTGGAGATATTTACTGATAAACAGCTACCTACGCAGCATGTTCATGTCGTTCCTAAATGAGCTTTTATCTCTCTCCCGTCACCACAAATCAGATTCTTCTGAGGAGTTCCCAGTACATTATCCTTTCCCATGTGTAATTACCTTAACAATCTCCATCTGTTTTTATTCTCAGAAGCGATACTCCCTGATATACAGCTGCCTACCCCCTTCGTAAGTGCAGTTCCTAAATGAGCTTTTTTCTCTGTTCCCTCACCACAATCCAGATTCTTTTGGGGAGTTACCAGTACAGTAACCATACCAGGAAGTACTTAATTTATTAAGCTACTGCTTTTCTTAATCTCAGTGCAGATATTTACTGATAAACAACTACCTACGCAGCATGTTCATGTCGTTCCTAAATGAGCTTTTATCTCTCTCCCCTCATCAAAAATCAGATTCTTCTGAGGAGTTCCCAGTACATTATCCTTTCGCCTGTGTAATTATCTTAACAAGCTCCAGCTGTTTTTACTCTCAGAAGGTTTACTCCCTGATATACAACTGCCTACCCCCTTCGTAAGTGCAGGTCCTAAATGAGCTTTTTTCTCTGTTCCCTCACCACAATCCAGATTCTTTTGGGGAGTTACCAGTACAGTAACCATACCAGGAAGTACTTAATTTATTAAGCTACTGCTTTTCTTAATCTCAATGGAGATGTTTACTGATAAACAGCTACCTACGCAGCATGTTCATGTCGTTCCTAAATGAGCTTTTATCTCTCTCCCGTCACCACAAATCAGATTCTTCTGAGGAGTTCCCAATACATTATCCTTTCCCCATGTGTAATTACCTTAACAAGCTCCAGCTGTTTTTATTCTCAGAATGTTTACTCCCTGATATACAGCTGCCTACCCCCTTCGTAAGTGCAGGTCTTAAATGAGCTTTTTTCTCTGTTCCCTCACCACAATCCAGATTCTTTTTGGGAGTTACCAGTACAGTAACCATACCAGGAAGTACTTAATTCATTAAGCTACTGCTTTTCTTAATCTCAGTGGAGATATTAACTGATAAACAGCTACCTACGCAGCATGTTCATGTCGTTCCTAAATGAGCTTTTATCTCTCTCCCCTCATCACAAATCAGATTCTTCTGAGGAGTTCCCAGTACATTATCCTTTCCCCTGTGTAATTACCTTAACAAGCTCCAGCTGTTTTTACTCTCAGAAGGTTTACTCCCTGATATACAACTGGCTACCCCCTTCGTAAGTGCAGGTCCTAAATGAGCTTTTTTCTCTGTTCCCTCACCATAATCCAGATTCTTTTGGGGAGGTACCAGTACAGTAACCATACCAGGAAGTACTTAATTTATTAAGCTACTGCTTTTCTTAATCTCAATGGAGATGTTTACTGATAAACAGCTACCTACGCAGCATGTTCATGTCGTTCCTAAATGAGCTTTTATCTCTCTCCCGTCACCACAAATCAGATTCTTCTGAGGAGTTCCCAATACATTATCCTTTCCCCATGTGTAATTACCTTAACAAGCTCCAGCTGTTTTTATTCTCAGAATGTTTACTCCCTGATATACAGCTGCCTACCCCCTTCGTAAGTGCAGGTCTTAAATGAGCTTTTTTCTCTGTTCCCTCACCACAATCCAGATTCTTTTTGGGAGTTACCAGTACAGTAACCATACCAGGAAGTACTTAATTCATTAAGCTACTGCTTTTCTTAATCTCAGTGGAGATATTAACTGATAAACAGCTACCTACGCAGCATGTTCATGTCGTTCCTAAATGAGCTTTTATCTCTCTCCCCTCATCACAAATCAGATTCTTCTGAGGAGTTCCCAGTACATTATCCTTTCCCCTGTGTAATTACCTTAACAAGCTCCAGCTGTTTTTACTCTCAGAAGGTTTACTCCCTGATATACAACTGCCTACCCCCTTCGTAAGTGCAGGTCCTAAATGAGCTTTTTCTCTGTTCCCTCACCACAATCCAGATTCTCTTGGGGAGTTACCAGTATTGTAACCATACCAGGAAGTACTTAATTTATTAAGCTACTGATTTTCTTAATCTTAGTGGATTTATTTACTGATAAACAGCTACCTACGCAGCATGTTCATGTCGTTCTTAAATGAGCTTTTATCTCTCTCCCCTCACCACAAATCAGATTCTTCTGAGGAGTTCCGAGTACATTATCCTTTCCCCTGTGTAATTACCTTAACAAGCTCCAGGTGTTTTTATTCTCAGAAGGTTTACTCAGTGATATACAGCTGCCTAACCCCTTCGTAAGTGCACGTCCTAAAGGATCTTTTTTCTCTCTTCCCTCACCACAATCCAGATTCTTTTGGGGAGTTACCAGCACAATAACCATACCAGGAAGTACTTAATTTATTAAGCTACTGCTTTTCTTAATCTCAGTGGAGATATTTACTGATAAACAGCTACCTACGCAGCATGTTCATGTCGTTCCTAAATGAGCTTTTTTCTCTGTTCCCTCACCACAATCCAGATTCTTTTGGGGAGTTACCAGTACAGTATTATACCAGCAAGTACTTAATTTATTAACCTACTGCTTTTCTTAATCTCAGTGGAGATATTTACTGATAAACAGCTACGTATGCAGCATGTTCATGTCGTTCCTAAATGAGCTTTTATCTCTCTCCCCTCACGACAAATCAGATTCTTCTGAGGAGTTCCCAGTACATTATCCTTTGCCCTGTGTAATTACCTTAACAAGCTCCAGCTGTTTTTATTCTCAGAAGGTTTACTCCCTGATATACAGCTGCCTACCCCCTTCGTAAGTGCAGGTCCTAAATGAGCTTTTTTCTCTGTTCCCTCACCACAATCCAGATTCTTTTGGGGAGTTACCCGTACAGTATCCATACCAGGAAGTACTTAATTTATTAAGCTACTGCTTTTCTTAATCTCAGTGGAGATATTTACTGATAAACAGCTACCTACGCAGCATGTTCATGTCGTTCCTAAATGAGCTTTTATCTCTCTCCCCTCAATACAAATCAGATTCTTCTGAGGAGTTCCCAGTACATTATCCTTTCCTCTGTGTAATTACCTTAACAAGCTCCAGCTGTTTTTATTCTCAGAATATTTACTCCCTGATATACAGCTGCCACCCCCTTCGTAAGTACAGGTCCTAAATGAGCTTTTTTCTCTGTTCCCTCACCACAATCCAGATTCTTTTGGGGAGTTACCAGTAGAGTAACCATACCAGGAAGTACTTAATTTATTAAGCTACTGCTTTTCTTAATCTCAGTGGAGATATATACTGATAAACAGCTACCTACGCAGCATGATCATGTCGTTCCTAAATGAGCTTTTATGTCTCTCCCATCACCACAAATCAGATTCCTGTGAGGAGTTCCCAGTACATTATCCTTTCCCCTGTGTAATTACCTTAACAAGCTCCAGCACTTTTTATTCTCAGAATGTTTACTCCCTGATATACAGCTGCCTACCCCCTTTGTAAGTGCAGGTCCTAAATGAGCTTTTTTCTCTGTTCCCTCACCACAATCCAGATTCTTTTGGGGAATTACCAGTACAGTAACCATACCAGGAAGTACTTTATTTATTAAGCTACTGATTTTCTTAATCTCAGTGGATTTATTTACTGATAAACAGCTACCTACACAGCATGTTCATGTCGTTCCTAAATGAGCTTTTATCTCTCTCCCCTCACCACAAATCAGATTCTTCTGAGGAGTTCCCAGTACATTATCCTTTCCCCTGTGCAATTACCTTAACAAGCTCCAGCTGTTTTTATTCTCAGAAGGTTTACTCCCTTATATACAGCTGCCTACCCCCTTCGTAAGTGCAGGTCCTAAATGAGCTTTTTTCTCTGTTCCCTCACCACAATCCAGATTCTTTTGTGGAGTTACCAGTACAGTAACCGTACCAGGAATTACTTAATTTATTAAGCTACAGCTTTTCTTAATCTCAGTGGAAATATTTACTGATAAACAGCTACCTACGCAGCATGTTCATGTCGTTCCTAAATGAGCTTTATTCTCTGTTCCCTCACCACAATCCAGATTCTTTTGGCGAGTTACCAGTACAGTATCCATACCACGAAGTACTTAATTTATTAAGCTACTGCTTTTCTTAATCTCAGTGGAGATATTTACTGATAAACAGCTACGTATGCAGCATGTTCATGTCTTTCCTAAATGAGCATTTATCTCTCTACCCTCACCACAAATCAGATTCTTCTGAGGAGTTCCCAGTACATTATCCTTTCCCCTGTGTAATTACCTTAACAAGCTCCATCTGTTTTTATTCTCAGAACCGATACTCCCTGATATACAGCTGCCTACCACCTTCGTAAGTGCAGGTCCTAAATGAGCTTTTTTCTCTGTTCCCTCACCACAATCCAGATTCTTTTGGGGAGTTACCAGTACAGTAACCCTACCAGGAAGTACTTAATTTATTAAGCTACTGCTTTTCTTAATCTCAGTGGAGATATTTACTGATAAACAGCTACCTACACAGCCTGTTCATATCGTTCCTAAATGAGCTTTTATCTCTCTCCCCTCATCACAAATCAGATTCTTCTGAGGAGTTCCCAGTACATTATCCTTTCCCCTGTGTAATTACCTTAACAAGCTCCAGCTGTTTTTATTCTCAGAAGGTTTACTCCCTGATATACAACTGCCTAACCCCTTCGTAAGTGCAGGTCATAAATGAGCTTTTTTCTCTGTTCCCTCACCACAATCCAGATTCTTTTGGAGAGTTACCAGTACAGTAACCATAACAAGAAGTACTTAATTTATTAAGCTACTGCTTTTCTTAATCTCAGTGGAGATATTTACTGATAAACAGCTACTTAAGCAGCATGTTCATGTCGTTCCTAAATGAGCTTTTATCTCTCTCCCGTCACCACAAATCAGATTCTTCTGAGGAGTTCCCAGTACATTATCCTTTCCCCTGTGTAATTACCTTACCACTCTCCAGCTGTTTTTATTCTCAGAATGTTCACTCCCTGATATACAGCTGCCTACACCCTTCGTAAGTGCCGGTCCTAAATGAGCTTTTTTCTCTGTTCCCTCACCACAATCCAGATTCTTCTGGGGAGTTACCAGTACAGTAACCATACCAGGAAGTACTTAATTTATTAAGCTACTGCTTTTCTTAATCTCAGTGGAGATATTTACTGATAAACAGTTACCTACGCAGCATGTTCATGTCGTTCATAAATGAGCTTTTTTCTCTGTTCCCTCACCACAATCCAAATTCATTTGGGGAGGTACCAGTACAGTATCCATACCAGGAAGTACTTAATTTATTAAGCTACTGCTTTTCTTAATCTCAGTGGAGATATTGACTGATAAACAGCTACGTACGCAGCATGTTCATGTCGTTCCTAAATGAGCTTTTATCTCTCTCCCCTCACCACAAATCAGATTCTTCTGAGGAGTTCCCAGTACATTATCCTTTCCCATGTGTAATTACCTTAACAAGCTCCAGCTGTTTTTATTCTCAGAAGATTTACTCCTTGATATACAGCAGCCTACCCCCTTCGTAAGTGCAGGTCCTAAATGAGCTTTTATCTCTGTTCCCTCACCACAATCCAGATTCTTTTGGGTTGTTACCAGTACAGTAACCATACCAGGAAGTACTTAATTTATTAAGATACTGCTTTTCTTAATCTCAGTGGAGATATTTACTGATAAACAGCTACCTACGCAGCATGTTCATGTCGTTCCTAAATGAGCTTTTATCTGTCTCCCCTCACCACAATTCAAATTCTTCTGAGGAGTTCCCAGTACATTATCCTTTCCTCTGTGTAATTACCTTAACAAGCTCCAGCTGTTTTTATTCTCAGAAGGTTTACTCCCTGATATACAGCTGCCTACCCCCTTCGTAAGTGTAGGTCCTAAATGAGCTTTTTTCTCTGTTCTCTCACCACAATCCAGATTCTTTTGGGCAGTTACCAGTACAGTAACCATACCAGGAAGTACTCAATTTATTAAGCTACTGCTTTTCTTAATCTCAGTGGAGATATTTACTGACAGACAGCTACCTACGCAGCATGTTCATGTCGTTCCTAAATGAGCTTTTATCTCTCTCCCCTCACCACAAATCAGATTCTTCTGAGGAGTTCCCAGTACATTATCCTTTCCCCTGTGCAATTACCTTAACAAGCTGCAGCTGTTTTTATTCTCAGAAGGTTTACTCCCTGATATACAGCTGCCTACCCCCTTCGTAAGTGCAGGTCCTAAATGAGCTTTTTTCTCTGTTCCCTCACCACAATCCAGATTCTTTTGGGGAGTTACCAGTACAGTAACCATACCAGGAAGTACTTCATTTATTAAGCTACTGCTTTTCTTAATCTCAGTGGAGATATTTACTGATAAACAGCTACCTACGCAGCATGTTCATGTCGTTCCTAAATGAGCTTTTATCTCTCTCCCCTCACCACAATTCAGATTCTTCTGAGGAGTTCCCAGTAGATTATCCTTTCCCCTGTGTAATTACCTTAACAAGCTCCAGCTGTTTTTATTCTCAGAATGTTTACTCCCTGATATACAGCTGCCTACCCCCTTCGTAAGTGCAGGTCCTAAATGAGCTTTTTTCTCTGTTCCCTCACCACAATCCAGATTCTTTTGGGGAGTTACCAGTACAGTAACCATACCAGGCAGTACTTAATTTATTAAGCTACTGCTTTTCTTAATCTCAGTGGAGATATTTACTGATAAACAGCTACCTACACAGCATGTTCATGTCGTTCATAAATGAGCTTTTATCTCTCTCCCATCACCACAAATCAGATTCTTGTGAGGAGTTCCCAGTACATTATCCTTTCCCCTGTGTAATTACCTTAACAAGCTCCAGCTGTTTTTATTCTCAGAAGGTTTACTCCCTGATATACAGCTGCCTACCCCCTTTGTAAGTGCAGGTCCTAAATGAGCTTTTTTCTCTGTTCCCTCACCACAATCCAGATTCTTTTGGGGAATTACCAGTACAGTAACCATACCAGGAAGTACTTTATTTATTAAGCTACTGATTTTCTTAATCTCAGTGGATTTATTTACTGATAAACAGCTACCTACGCAGCATGTTCATGTCGTTCCTAAATGAGCTTTTATCTCTCTCCCCTCCTGCCGGGCCAGCCAGCAGGGGAACAGAAATCCTGACTGAGGGGCGGCAGGGATATGGAAAAGGAAAAATAAGGCAAGAGAAAAAAGACAAGAGACAAAGATGGGGTACGGGAGGTCTGCACCTTGAGATTGAAACTCAAGACTGCAGGCCCGTTTATTCTTAACATCCAGCTTTTATGCAGTTTGGGAATCAGGGAAAGGCATAGGGTTACCAAAGTTTAAGAAAATAAGAAAGCTTTTAGGTCGGTAAATAACAGGAGGCAATAAAACAAGACAAGGCTGAATGGTAAACATAAACCAGGCGCCTATGGACACAGTAAAACATCTTGGTAAGTGCTGGCTGTCAATTAAGCCAAATCTTACCACATTCCTTGTGATAACAGCACAGCCAGAGGTCAGGATGAGCTTAGCTGCTAGCTCGGCTCCCAACAGTTCCCCCGTCTTTTTATTAAAAGAAGCGAACCCGCCTGTCTTAGGTGGGGTTGGTACCCCATCCTGCCTTACCCGTCTTAGGGAACAACTTCAGAGCAGTGCTGAAGGCCCTGTCTTAGGTCGGTCTAGGCTGGCACCGCCTCATACCTGTCTCTGGCTGCGGTTCCTCTCGGGGGAAATTCATTTGTTTGGAGGTTGACCTTATGCAGCTGGCTGGCTAAACTCATGAAAGAGTTTTGCAATATGCGTACAATGCAAGGAAGGCATAGGCAAGCCATCATCAAAAGTATCCCTGGGCCGAGCAATGTCATTAGTGGCCCCTTAACGTTAGTTGAGGAAGGGACATACTGTTGAAGTTGTTCAAACAGTTCTTTTGCTGTTTCTGCCACTTTAGAGTCCAAAGGCGGAGCTTGTTCTAGTCCGGCTATTTGTCTATGGAGTTGAAAGAGACCTAAGGACAAGTTATTATGGTGCCAAATACCATTTAGATGTGCTACAACTTGTTCCCAAGAATAGCTCGACCCATTATACTTATGGAGGGTCACACAAATAAAGTCAAACCCAGCATGACAGCACACCCATTGCAAAGTTTGTAAGGCACGAATTTGTTCTCCCAGTGACAGCACAGATTCATACAATGCTTCTAATTTTTGTTCTACTTTATCATCAATCCTGCCTTGAAAGTGCAGGGCTTGCGTGGTATTATGAGCAAGCTGATTAACATAGTGAGCTGTCTGCACATTTTGTGTTAGAGCCACAGTGGCCGCTGCAGCAGAGGCAGCTAAGGAAATAAAGGCTACAATGCCTGCTATTAGTAGCCCTACAAATCGTCTAGGGCGCATAAGTTCTTTTAAATGTTTTAACACTTGAATACCTGTTTCTTCATACCAAGCTTCAGATAAGTTTACAGGAAGCATAACAAATGGTGGTTGCTTAATAACAATTGCAGAATCAGTAAGGCCACTATACAAGCAATTTGTAAAAGAACAGTTAGTGCAAGTAACATTGAAATACATGGCTCCTATAGAAATATTAAAAGGTCCATACATAATAGCATAAGGGGGTGTTACACAACTCATAATATTCTTTAAAGAAGTAGAAGTGGGCCAGGAGATATTGCTCAGGGCAGCCACTAACATCCAGACATGGCGTTGAGGGCGTCCATTCATCCACCACAGACCTGGGTTGAACTTGTTGGTGAGATTCGCTCCAGACCAGTCCATCAGCTGAGAATTAGTTCCTGAAATATTGGTTATAAAAGGGTGATCATGGCTACACTTTATGGGGTGCAGTTCTCCTGTGGATTCTACAATTTGAGAGGAGTTGATGTAGCGAGGTATCATGAAGGACAAGGTAGAACTGGCATGTACAGGAAACCCAGTAGGCAATGAAGTCATTCTTATATACTTGACTATTATCAGGCCAAATTCTATGATTTATGGATTGCATTACAGTACAGCCTGGAATATAACTGTTGGAGTCAGTTGTAAAGCATAAAGGGGTTCCAATGCCAGAAGCTGCAAAATCTCCCATCTTAACGTGTTGGACAAAAGGGTCTGGAGCTGTACCATACGCTGATCTGTTGACATGGACGAACACCTCAGCTCCCTCCCAGGTCGCAGGGTGCACAATCGGTGGATCTGACACGTAAGCCCAGTGGGTCAGCGCTTGTACTGTTCTGATGAGTTTCCACAATCCGAACACAACACTCAGGTAGCCAGCGGGCATCATTTTCATCCTGTGAAAAAACACAGACATGTCCTCGACCCCATGTCAATACCGGATCGTGCCCGTGCCAAGCACTTGTTAAAGGATCTTTCCACTTAACTTGAGCAAAAGCGCTTTGCTCTCTCTTTTCCCAGAACCGCTGTGCTGCAGAAAGGCCATTATAGTCCAAATTTTAAAAATTTAGTACGAATAAAGCATGAGAAAGTATATTAACAGGAGAGAAGGGGTATAGTTCCCCCCCCTTTTAATTTAGAAATTTGATGTTTTAACAAACTGTTGGCCCGTTTGACAACTCCTTGACCATGAGGACTATAGGGAATTCCTGTAGAATGAACAATTTGGTAAGATTTGTAAAAAGTTTGAAAAGCTCGTCCAACATATCCCGGACCATTATCAGTTTTAATATGTTTAGGAAGTCCCATAGTAGCAAAGCAGCATAAGGCACGGGAGATACAATGTTTGCCAGCTTCCCCGCTAAGAGGAGTAGCTATAATAAAATTAGAGTAAGTGTCTATTGTAACATGGACAAAGCAGAGCCATCCAAAAGAGGGGACGTGGGTAACATCCATTTGCCACACATGGTTAGCCACTAAGCCTCGAGGATTAATCCCATTGGAGGGCACAGGCAGGAAGGTAGCACAGTTGGGACAAGTTTTTACAATTTGACGAGCTGCCTCACGAGTAATATGAAATTGCTGACGTAAGGCACGACTGTTTTGATGGTGGGCAGCATGTGATTGCTTTGCCAAGTCAATTTGAGAAAGAAAAATTTGGGTAGCCTCATCTGTAATAGCATTGCCCTCCCTAAATGGTAAGGAGAGGCAAAGTGAATTAATTTGTTGGAGGGACAATGATGTGAAATTATGCCCACAAAATTGGCCCAAGCAATGGCCCAGGAATCACAATGAATATAAAGCCATTCTTGCTGCTGCAAAGTGTAGGGTATGTAAATAACCTGTGGATCTCGTCCAAGATACTTACAAGATTCCACACGGCACATATGGACTAAGGTGGCTACCAATTCATAATAAGGAATTAATATTTTTGAAGGAGTAGCAGGCAAGGAAAGCCACAAAAGGGGTCCCTTCTGCCAGAGGACCACTGTTGGAGAATGAGGTGTAGTTAAAATATAAGCTTCCCAAGGGGCTGAGTAATCTATAATTTACATGTTGGGAAGAAATGGCAGAATTTACTATGCTCAAGGCTTTGGCTGCTTTAGTTGTCATTTCTCTGGGAGATGTAGGGTCAGGGTCCCCCTTTAATAGATCAAATAAGGGTTTTAATTCAGCTGTGGACAATTTAAGATAAGGGAGAAGCCAATTAATATCTCCCAGAAATTTTGAAAATCATACAAAGTATGTAAATGAGAAGTCTTAACCTGTAATTTCTGACTAGTAAAATAATAAGGACCCAAAATATGACCAAAAGGGATTTTTATTTTTCTCTGCCTGGGCTGGCTTTGAACTATCCAAAGAGTCTTAGCCATAAAAGCCCTTTTTATTTCCAATTAAAGCAACAGGAGAACAAAAGGAGTAGAGTTTACCTGTAAGTTGACCACCAAGTAGTTGCCAGAGTTTTGCTGTAACAGTTAAAGAACAGCAGACTGAATGGGGTCCATGTGCCATTAAATCTAATCATATTATTTAACCTTACCTTACTGGCACGTGAAAGAGAAAACAAATGAATAACAATAAAAGTCTCAGCTTCAGTGGATCTGAAGTGGCTGTGTCTTCCATCCCAAATTAGCAGGCCAGCAGGAGAGATGGTTTGCATCTGGATAATTCTTTAGTAGAGTTCCCTGGATAGGCTGTCACATTTCCTGCTTGTTGCCTGTAAATTTCTACACAGACTGGTTAAGGGCATTTTTAAACAGATTTTAGAAGGCTTGGGCCTTTAACCATCTTTCTAGTCACAAAATCCACACAGATTGAGGGCCAACCAAGTCTGCTCTCTGTAGCAGCCAGGGCAGTTTCTGAGTCACAAACAACTCCCAGTTTGGGAGCCTACTGTGGAAGCAGCTTTCTGTAGCCATAGACTGCCACGGTCCACTCAGATAGCACACATGTCAACCTGTATCCTATAAAGCAAGATGTTAATTTTGGCTCCAGAAAATTTAGGTTAATAGTCACACCTGTGCAGTTATTTCAAAATGACTCTGGTCCCTTGATCTTAAAGAGTTTATGAGAGCACAGCGAAAAAAGAAAAAAAAAATGGAGAAGCAAAATCTTAGTGTATACCAAAGAATTGTCAGGATTAGATGTACACTTGACTCTTAGCATAGATAGACATAAAGAATAACACACTGGTTGTACATCATTGTACTTATATCACGTGCTGTATATTAAAACCTTTTGGAGTTTTTCTTAGACACATTTGTTTGCTCCCAAACATATCAGTTTGGGCTTAAAACCTGTTTTTTGTTTTGTTTTTAAGTTTTACCAACACATAGACATAGACATAGACACACATACACATACAGACAATGTGCACACGTTTTGGGGCGCGCTTAGAATTGTTCTTTAATTGGCCATGTAAGTTTTTCTGGAATTCCAGTGGCAAATGATATTATTTTGCCTATATTCTAGAACCACGTGGTTAGATAGTAAACAAAAAAAAGCCTTTTCAGCAAACCAAAATTTTCAGATCATCTGAAAAGCCACATTTTGAGAAACCAGTTTAGCTCCCAAGGGGAGCTTATAGGAGACAGGACATGAACACAGACAGTGAGCTCACAGTAAGACACCTTCATCTTCCAGCATTTGAATTGTAAGGCACCTTTGACATGCAAGGTCACAGGACTCCAAGTCCCTGCCCAGCCTCCAGGAATTTGGCATGCTTGTCACCTGGGGGATGGGCAGGCTTTCACTCCAACCAGTCCTATTGTCTACCATGTACTCAATGCTAGAGAAAGTTTATGATTTAGCCAAACAAGCAGAATTTAACTGAGTCTCGAAAACTTAAACATCACTAACAAGAATAGAAAGCCTTTCTTTGAGTCTTTTAAAGCAGATATTAAACAAATATCGATACCCATCCTATGTCACAGGCAGGCAGGCAGAGTTTAGAGGGAGGCAGGAAAAGAGACAGAGAGAACTTCATCTGCCTGAGCGCTCATAGAAGTTAGGTAAGTCCTGCAAAATATTCCAAATATATAAGATTGGGCTCAAACTTGAGCAGCTTTCCTGAAACAATTTAGACTTGACGAGCAACCAGCTGAGCTGAACTAGAGATCAGTTATCTCCAAACACCCACAATTGCTGATTTCCTTGACCTAGCCCAGTGGATTTATGGAAAAATGTAAGCTCCAGGCTAATGGTCACTCACCCTGGTTGGGGTTTCAAATCTGTCCTGGTGGATGGAAATAGAGCGCTGGGTCAGGAGAAGTTACCTCGGTGGTGTTAGCATTTCCCTAGCCTCAGGTCCCTTCCCCCTGCTAGCAGCCTGTACCTAGGAGAGCTGTAAGTCTGCCAGGACTCCCTTTAAAGGAGTTTGTTGTTCTGGATGAAGCTGTGACAACAGAGCTATAACTGATTTTTAACATAGTCTCAACATAGGTCAATCTATCTTTAATAGGCTTATTGAATAATTTCTCCTCAGAGTCTGAGCCATCTGAGTCTTCCTTAATGTCTAGCTCAGTGGGTTCAGGTCTTGTTAATTTTCTCAGCTCTTCCCAGGCAGCAGCATACGCTCCCGGAGCTGGGCAACACTCATCAGGTCCCTGTTCAGTTTCTCCAATCGACTGATCGAATTTAATCTATTCATGGCTAAGATCTAAGCAATCTCGGACCAGAAACCAAAGAATAATAGCATCCACTGAGGTCTTCTCAGGGCCAGTTGCATCATAATGTTCCCTTTTTTTTTTTTTTTTTTCCTAGCAAGTTTCTAAGTTATTGGTTCCTTCCTCCAGGAACTGGGGGCATGCTTTCTCAATAAAATAAAAGAAACGTTCTAAGTTACATTGGCCAACTTTCACTGCCCGGGCATTAAGCATGCCTTTGGGGGCCTGCATGTATAGCATGCGGCTATTACCTTGTCCCATAATTTATTACTCCCGACGATACACTCTCCTCCCGCTCTCCTTCCCAAGCATTCGGACGTCCTTACCTGAGCGGGGGTCACCTGCCGTCGATCCCAGGCCTTCAAGTCCCTGTTCCAGGCGCCAAACCTGCCGGGCCAGCCAGCAGGGGAACAGAAATCCTGACTGAGGGGCGGCAGGGATACGGAAAAGGAAAAATAAGGCAAGAGAAAAAAGACAAGAGACAAAGATGGGGTACGGGAGGTCTGCACCTTGAGATTGAAACTCAAGACTGCAGCCCCGTTTATTCTTAACATCCAGCTTTTATGCAGTTTGGGAACCAGGGAAAGGCATAGGGTTACCAAAGTTTAAGAAAATAAGAAAGCTTTTGGGTCGGTAAATAACAGGAGGCAATAAAACAAGACAAGGCTGAATGGTAAACATAAACCAGGCGCCTATGGACACAGTAAAACATCTTGGTAAGTGCTGGCTGTCAATTAAGCCAAATCTTACCACATTCCTTGTGATAACAGCACAGCCAGAGGTCAGGATGAGCTTAGCTGCTAGCTCGGCTCCCAACATCCCCTCACCACAAATCAGATTCTTCTGAGGAGTTCCCAGTACATTATCCTTTCCCCTGTGTAATTACCTTAACAAGCTCCAGCTGTTTTTATTCTCAGAAGGTTTACTCCCTGATATACAGCTGCCTACCCCCTTCGTAAGTGCAGGTCCTAAATGAGCTTTTTTCTCTGTTCCCTCACCACAATCCAGATTCTTTTGGGGAGTTACCAGTACAGTAACCATACCAGGAAGTACTTAATTTATTAAGCTACTGCTTGTCTTAATCTCAGTGGAAATATTTAATGATAAACAGCTACGTACGCAGCAGGTTCATGTCGTTCCTAAATGAGCTTTTATTTCTCTCCCCTCACCACAAATCAGATTCTTCTGAGGAGTTCCCAGTACATTATCCTTTCCCCTGTGTAATTACCTTAACAAGCTCCAGCTGTTTTTACTCTCAGAAGGTTTACTCCCTGATATACAGCTGCCTACCCCCTTCGTAAGTGCAGGTCCTAAACGAGCTTTTATCTCTATTCCCTCACCACAATCCAGATTCTTTTGGGTTGTTACCAGTACAGTAACCATACCAGGAAGTACTTAATTTATTAAGCTACTGCTTTTCTTAATCTCAGTGGAGATATTTACTGATAAACAGCTACCAACGCAGCATGTTCATGTCGTTCCTAAATGAGCTTTTATCTGTCTCCCCTCACCACAATTCAAATTCTTCTGAGGAGTTCCCAGTACATTATCCTTTCCCCTGTGTAATTACCTTAACAAGCTCCAGCTGTTTTTATTCTCAGAAGGTTTACTCCCTGATATACAGCTGCCTACCCCATTAGTAAGTGCAGGTCCTAAATGAGCTTTTTTCTCTGTTCCCTCACCACAATCCAGATGCTTTTGGGCAGTTACCAGTACAGTAACCATACCAGGAAGTACTTAATTTATTAAGCTACTGCTTGTCTTAATCTCAGTAGAAATATTTAATGATAAACAGCTACGTACGCAGCAGGTTCATGTCGTTCCTAAATGAGCTTTTATTTCTCTCCCCTCACCACAAATCAGATTCTTCTGAGGAGTTCCCAGTACATTATCCTTTCCCTGTGTAATTACCTTAACAAGCTCCAGCTGTTTTTATTCTCAGAAGGTTTAATCCCTGATATGCTGCTGCCTACCCCCTTCGTAAGTGCAGGTCCTAAATGAGCTTTTTTCTCTGTTCCCTCACCACAATCCAGATTCTTTTGGGGAGTTACCAGTACAGTAACCATACCAGGAAGTACTTAATTTATTAAGCTACTGCTTTTCTTAATCTCAGTGGAGATATTTACTGATAAACAGCTACGTACGCAGCATGTTCATATCGTTCCTAAATGAGCTTTTATCTCTCTCCCCTCACCACAAATCAGATTCTTCTGAGGAGTTCCCAGTACATTATCCTTTCCCCTGTGTAATTACCTTAACAAGCTCCAGCTGTTTTTATTCTCAGAAGTTTTACTCCCTGATATACAGCTGCCTACCCCCTTCGTAAGTGCAGGTCCTAAATGAGCTTTTGTATCTATTCCCTCACCACAATCCAGATTCTTTTGGGTTGTTACCATTATAGTAACCATACCAGGAAGTACTTAATTTATTAAGCTACTGCTTTTCTTAATCTCAGTGGAGATATTTACTGATAAACAGCTACCTACGCAGCATGTTCATGTCGTTCCTAAATGAGCTTTTATCTGTCTCCCCTCACCACAATTCAAATTCTTCTGAGGAGTTCCCAGTACATTATCCTTTCCCCTGTGTAATTACCTTAACAAGCTCCAGCTGTTTTTATTCTCAGAAGGTTTACTCCCTGATATACAGCTGCCTACCCCATTAGTAAGTGCAGGTCCTAAAGGAGATTTTTTCTCTGTTCCCTCACCACAATCCAGATGCTTTTGGGCAGTTACCAGTACAGTAACCATACCAGGAAGTACTCAATTTATTAAGCTACTGCTTTTCTTAATCTCAGTGGAGATATTTACTGACAGACAGCTACCTACGCAGCATGTTCATGTCGTTCCTAAATGAGCTTTTATCTCTCTCCCCTCACCACAAATCAGATTCTTCTGAGGAGTTCCCAGTACATTATCCTTTCCCCTGTGTAATTACCTTAACAAGCTCCAGCTGTTTTTATTCTCAGAAGGTTTACTCCCTGATATACAGCTGCCTACCCCCTTCGTAAGTGCAGGTCCTAAATGAGCTTTTTTCTCTGTTCCCTCACGACAATCCAGATTCTTTTGGGGAGTTACCAGTACAGTAACCATACCAGGAAGTACTTAATTTATTAAGCTACTGCTTTTCTTAATCTCAGTGGAGATATATACTGATAAACAGCTACCTACGCAGCATGTTCATGTCGTTCCTAAATGAGCTTTTATCTCTCTCCCCTCACCACAAATCAGATTCTTCTGAGGAGTTCCCAGTACATTATCCTTTCCCCTGTGTAATTACCTTAACAAGCTCCAGCTGTTTTTATTCTCAGGATGTTTACTCCCTGATATACAGCTGCCTACCCCCTTCGTAAGTGCAGGTCCTAAATGATCTTTTTTCTCTCTTCCCTCACCACAATCCAGATTCTTTTGGGGAGTTACCAGTACAGTAACCATACCAGGCAGTACTTAATTTATTAAGCTACTGCTTTTCTTAATCTCAGTGGAGATATATACGGATAAACAGCTACCTACACAGCATGTTCATGTCGTTTCTAAATGAGCTTTTATCTCTCTCCCATCACCACAAATCAGATTCTTGTGAGGAGTTCCCAGTACATTATCCTTTCCCCTGTGTAATTACCTTAAAAAGCTCCAGCTGTTTTTATTCTCAGAAGGTTTACTCCCTGATATACAGCTGCCTACCCCCTTTGTAAGTGCAGGTCCTAAATGAGCTTTTTTCTCTGTTCCCTCACCACAATCCAGATTCTTTTGGGGAATTACCAGTACAGTAACCATACCAGGAAGTACTTTATTTATTAAGCTACTGATTTTCTTAATCTCAGTGGTTTTATTTACTGATAAACAGCTACCTACGCAGCATGTTCATGTCGTTCCTAAATGAGCTTTTATCTCTCTCCCCTCACCACAAATCAGATTCTTCTGAGGAGTTCCCAGTACATTATCCTTTCCCCTGTGTAATTACCTTAACAAGCTCCAGCTGTTTTTATTCTCAGAAGGTTTACTCCCTGATATACAGCTGCCTACCCCCTTCGTAAGTGCAGGTCATAAATGAGCTTTTATCTCTCTCCCCTCACCACAAATCAGATTCTTCTGAGGATTTCCCAGTACATTGTCCTTTCCCCTGTGTAATTACCTTAACAAGCTCCAGCTGTTTTTATTCTCAGAAGGATTACTCCCTGATATACAGCTGCCTACCCCCTTCGTAAGTGCAGGTCCTAAATGAGCTTTTTTTTCTGTTCTCTCACCACAATCCAGATTCTTTTGGGGAGTTACCAGTACAGTAAACATACCAGGAAGTACTTAATTTATTAAGCTACTGCTTTTCTTAATCTCAGTGGAGATATTTACTGATAAACAGCTACCTACGCAGCATGTTCATGTCGTTCCTAAATAAGCTTTTATCTCTCTCCCCTCACCACAAATCAGATTCTTCTGAGGAGTTCCCAGTACATTATCCTTTCCCCTGTGTAATTACCTTAACAAACTCCAGCGGTTTTTATTCTCAAAAGATTTACTCCCTGATATACAGCTGCCTACCCCCTTCGTAAGTGCAGGTCCTAAATGAGCTTTTTTCTCTGTTCCCTCCCCACAATCCACATTCTTTTGTGGAGTTACCAGTACAGTAACCATACCAGGAAGTACTTAATTTATTAAGCGACTGCTTTTCTTAATCTCAGTGGATATATTTACTAATAAACAGCTACCTACGGAGCATGTTCATGTCGTTCCTAAATGAGCTTTTATCTCTCTCCCGTCACCACAAATCAGATTCTTCTGAGGAGTTCCCAGTACATTATCCTTTCCCCTTTGTAATTACCTTAACAAGCTCCAGCTGTTTTTATTCTCAGAAGGTTTACTCCCTGATATACAGCTGCCTACCCCCTTCGTAAGTGCAGGTCTTAAATGAGCTTTTTTCTCTGTTCCCTCATCACAATCCAGATTCTTTTGGGGAGTTACCAGAACAGTAACCATACCAGGAAGTACTTAATTTATTAAGCTACTGCTTTTCTTAATCTCAGTGGAGATATTTACTGATAAACAGCTACCTACGCAGCATGTTCATGTCGTTCCTAAATGAGCTTTTATCTCTCTCCCCTCACCACAAATCAGATTCTTCTGAGGAGTTCCCAGTACATTATGCTTTCCCCTGTGTAATTACCTTAACAAGCTCCAGCTGTTTTTATTCTCAGAAGGTTTACTCCCTGATATACAGCTGCCTACCCCCTTCGTAAGTGCAGGTAATAAATGAGATTTTTTCTCTGTTCACTCACCACAATCCAGATTCTTTTGGGTAGTTACCAGTACAGTAACCATACCAGGAAGTACTTAATTCATTAAGCTACTGCTTTTCTAAATCTCAGTGGAGATATTTACTGATAAACAGCTACCTACGCAGCATGTTCATGTCGTTCCTAAATGAGCTTTTATCTCTCTCCCCTCACCACAAATCAGATTCTTCTGTGGAGTTCCCAGTACATTATCCTTTCCCCTGTGTAATTACCTTAACAAGCTCCAGCTGTTTTTATTCTCAGAAGGTTTACTCCCTGATATACTGCGGCCTACCCCCTTCGTAAGTGCAGGTCCTAAATGAGCTTTTTTCTCTGTTCCCTCACCACAATCCAGATTCTTTTGGGGAGTTACCAGTACAGTAACAATACCAGGAAGTACTTAATTTATTAAGCTACAGCTTTTCTTAATCTCAGTGGAGATATTTACTGATAAACAGCTACCTACGCAGCATGTTCATGTCGTTCCTAAATGAGCTTTTATCTCTCCCCTCACCACAAATCAGATTCTTCTGAGGAATTCCCAGTACATTATCCTTTCCCCTGTGTAATTACCTTAACAAGCTCCAGCTGTTTTTATTCTCAGAAGGTTTACTCCCTGATATACAGCTGCCTACCCCCTCCGTAAGTGCAGGTCCTAAATGAGCTTTTTTCTCTGTTCCCTCACCAAAATCCAGATTCTATTGGGGAGTGACCAGTACAGTAACCGTACCGGGAAGTACTTAATTCATTAAGGTACTGCTTTTCTTAATCTCAGTGGAGATATTTACTGATAAACAGCTACCTACGCAGCATATTCATGTCGTTCATAAATGAGCTTTTATCTCTCTCCCCTCACCACAAATCAGATTCTTCTGATTAGTTCCCAGTACATTATCCTTTCCCCTGTGTAATTACCTTAACAAGCTCCAGCTGTTTTTATTCTCAGAAGGTTTACTCCCTGATATACAGCTGCCTACCCCCTTCGTAAGTGCAGGTCTTAAATGAGCTTTTTTCTCTGTTCCCTCATCACAATCCAGATTCTTTTGAGGAGTTACCAGAACAGTAACCATACCAGGAAGTAATTATTTTATTAAGATACTGCTTTTCTTAATCTCAGTGGAGATATTTACTGATAAACAGCTACCTATGCAGCACGTTCATGTCGTTCCTAAATGAGCTTTTATCGCTCTCCCCTCACCACAAATCAGATTCTTCTGAGGAGTTCCCAGTACATTAACCTTTCCCCTTTGTAATTACCTTAACAAGCTCCAGCTGTTTTTATTCTCCGAAGGTTTACTCCCTGATATACAACTGCCTACCCCCTTCGTAAGTGCAGGTCCTAAATGAGCTTTTTTCTCTGTTCCCTCACCACAATCCAGATTCTTTTGGGGAGTTACCAGTACAGTAACCATACCAGGAAGTACTTAATTCATTAAGCTACTGCTTTTCTTAATCTCAGTGGAGATATTTACTGATAAACAGCTACCTACGCAGCATGTTCATGTCGTTCCTAAATGAGCTTTTATCTCTCTCCCCTCACCACAAATCAGATTCTTCTGTGGAGTTCCCAGTACATTATCCTTTCCCCTGTGTAATTACCTTAACAAGCTCCAGCTGTTTTTATTCTCAGAAGGTTTACTCCCTGATATACTGCGGCCTACCCCCTTCGTAAGTGCAGGTCCTAAATGAGCTTTTTTCTCTGTTCCCTCACCACAATCCAGATTCTTTTGGGGAGTTACCAGTACAGTAACAATACCAGGAAGTACTTAATTTATTAAGCTACAGCTTTTCTTAATCTCAGTGGAGATATTTACTGATAAACAGCTACCTACGCAGCATGTTCATGTCGTTCCTAAATGAGCTTTTATCTCTCCCCTCACCACAAATCAGATTCTTCTGAGGAATTCCCAGTACATTATCCTTTCCCCTGTGTAATTACCTTAACAAGCTCCAGCTGTTTTTATTCTCAGAAGGTTTACTCCCTGATATACAGCTGCCTACCCCCTCCGTAAGTGCAGGTCTTAAATGAGCTTTTTTCTCTGTTCCCTCACCAAAATCCAGATTCTATTGGGGAGTGACCAGTACAGTAACCGTACCGGGAAGTACTTAATTCTTTAAGGTACTGCTTTTCTTAATCTCAGTGGAGATATTTACTGATAAACAGCTACCTACGCAGCATATTCATGTCGTTCATAAATGAGCTTTTATCTCTCTCCTCTCACCACAAATCAGATTCTTCTGATTAGTTCCCAGTACATTATCCTTTCCCCTGTGTTATTACCTTAACAAGCTCCAGCTGTTTTTATTCTCAGAAGGTTTACTCCCTGATATACAGCTGCCTACCCCCTTCGTAAGTGCAGGTCTTAAATGAGCTTTTTTCTCTGTTCCCTCATCACAATCCAGATTCTTTTGGGGAGTTACCAGAACAGTAACCATACCAGGAAGTACTTAATTTATTAAGATACTGCTTTTCTTAATCTCAGTGGAGATATTTACTGATAAACAGCTACCTACGCAGCATGTTCATGTCGTTCCTAAATGAGCTTTTATCTCTCTCCCCTCACCACAAATCAGATTCTTCTGAGGAGTTCCCAGTACATTAACCTTTCCCCTTTGTAATTACCTTAACAAGCTCCAGCTGTTTTTATTCTCAGAAGGTTTACTCCCTGATATACAACTGCCTACCCCCTTCGTAAGTGCAGGTGCTAAATGAGCTTTTTTCTCTGTTCCCTCACCACAATCCAGATTCTTTTGGGGAATTACCAGTACAGTAACCATACCAGGAAGTACTTAATTCATTAAGCTACTGCTTTTCTTAATCTCAGTGGAGATATTTACTGATAAACAGCTACCTACGCAGCATGTTCATGTCGTTCCTATATGAGCTTTTATCTCTCTCCCCTCACCACAAATCAGATTCTTCTGAGGAGTTCCCAGTACATTATACTTTCCTCTGTGTAAATACCTTAACAAGCTCCATCTGTTTTTATTCTCAGAAGGTTTACTCCCTGATATACAGCTGCCTACCCCCTTCGTAAGTGCAGGTCCTAAATTAGGTTTTTTCTCTGTTCCCTCACCACAATCCAGATTCTTTTGGGGAATTACCAGTACAGTAACCATACCAGGAAGTACTTAATTTATTAAGCTACTGCTTTACTTAATCTCAGTGGAGATATTTACTTATAAACAGCTACCTACGCAGCATGTACATGTCGTTCCTAAATGAGCTTTGATCTCTCTCCCCTCACCACAAATCAGATTCTTCTGAGGAGTTCCCAGTACATTTTCCTTTCCCCTGTTTAATTACCTTAACAAGCTCCAGCTGTTTTTATTCTCAGAAGGTTTACTCCCTGATATACAGCTGCCTACCCCCTTCGTAAGTGCAGGTCCTAAATGAGATTTTTTCTCTGTTCACTCACCACAATCCAGATTCTTTTGGGGAGTTGCCAGTACAGTAACCATACCAGGAAGTACTTAATTCATTAAGCTACTGCTTTTCAAATCTCAGTGGAGATATTTACTGATAAACAGCTACCGACGCAGCAGGTTCATGTCGTTCCTAAATGAGCTTTTATCTCTCTCCCCTCACCACAAATCAGATTCTTTTGTGGAATTCCCAGTACATTATCCTTTCCCCTGTGTAATTACCTTAACAAGCTCCAGCTGTTTTTATTCTCAGAAGGTTTACTCCCTGATATACTGAGGCCTACCCCCTTCATAAGTGCAGGTCCTAAATGAGCTTTTTTCTCTGTTCCCTCACCACAATCCAGATTCTTTTGGGGAGTTACCAGTACAGTAACCGTACCGGGAAGTACTTAATTCATTAAGCTACTGCTTTTCTTAATCTCAGTGGAGATATTTACTGATAAACAGCTACGTACGCAGCATATTCATGTCGTTCCTAAATGTGCTTTTATCTCTCTCCCCTCACCACAAATCAGATTCTTCTGATTAGTTCCCAGTACATTATCCTTTCCCCTGTGTAATTACCTTAACAAGCTCCAGCTGTTTTTATTCCCAGAAGGTTTACTCCCTGAAATACAGCTGCCTACCCCCTTCGTAAGTGCAGGTCTTAAATGAGCTTTTTTCTCTGTTCCCTCATCACAATCCAGATTCTTTTGGGGAGTTACCAGAACAGTAACCATACCAGGAAGTACTTAATTTATTAAGCTACTGCTTTTCTTAATCTCAGTGGAGATATTTACTGATAAACAGCTACCTATGCAGCACGTTCATGTCGTTCCTAAATGAGCTTTTATCTCTCTCCCCTCACCCCAAATCAGATTCTTCTGAGGAGTTCCCAGTACATTATCCTTTCCCCTTTGTAATTACCTTAACAAGTTCCAGTTGTTTTTATTCTCAGACGGTTTACTCCCTGATATACAACTGCCTACCCCCTTCGTAAGTGCAGGTCCGAAATGAGCTTTTTTCTCTGTTCCCTCACCACAATCCAGATTCTTTTGGGGAGTAACCAGTACAGTAACCATAACAGGAAGTACTTAATTTATTAAGCTACTGCTTTTCTTAATCTCAGTGGAGATATTTACTTATAAACATCTACGTACGCAGCATGTACATGTCGTTCCTAAAGGAGCTTTGATCTCTCTCCCCTCACCACAAATCAGATTCTTCTGAGGAGTTCCCAGTACATTATCCTTTCCCTGTGTAATTACCTTAACAAGCTCCAGCTGTTTTCATTCTCAGATGGTTTACTCCCTGATATACAGCTGCCTACCCCTTCGTAAGTGCAGGTCCTAAATGAGATTTTTTCTCTGTTCCCTCACCACAATCGGGATTCTTTTGGGGAGTTACCAGTACAGTAACCATACCAGGAAGTACTTAATTCATTAAGCTACTGCTTTTCTTAATCTCAGTGGAGATATTTACTGATAAACAGCTACCTACGCAGCATGTTCATGTCGTTCTTAAATGAGCTTTTATCTCTCTCCCCTCACCACAAATCGGATTCTTCTGAGGAGTTCCCAGTACATTATCCTTTCCCCTTTGTAATTACCTTAACGAGCTCCAGCTGTTTTTATTCTCAGACGGTTTACTCCCTGATATACAACTGCCTACCCCCTTCGTAAGCGCAGGTCCTAAATGAGCTTTTTTCTCTGTTCCCTCATCACAATCCAGATTCTTTTGGGGAGTAACCAGTACAGTACCCATAACAGGAAGTACTTAATTTATTAAGCTACTGCTTTTCTTAATCTCAGTGGAGATATTTACTTATAAACATCTACATACGCAGCATGTACATGTCATTCCTAAATGAGCTTTTATCTCTCTCCCCTCACCACAAATCAGATTCTTCTGAGGAGTTCCCAGTACATTATCCTTTCCCCTGTGTAATTACTTTAACAAGCTCCAGCTGTTTTTATTCTCAGAAGGTTTACTCCCTGATATACTGCGGCCTTATCCCCTTCGTAAGTGCAGGTCCTAAATGACCTTTTTTCTCTGTTCCCTCACCACAATCCAGATTCTTTTGGGGAGTTACCAGTACAGTAACCATACCAGGAAGTACTTAATTTATTAAGCTACAGCTTTTCTTAATCTCAGTGGAGATATTTACTGATAAACAGCTACCTACGTAGCATGTTCATGTCGTTCCTAAATGAGCTTTTATCTCTCCCCTCACCACAAATCAGATTTTTCTGAGGAATTCCCAGTACATTATCCTTTCCCCTGTGTAATTACCTTAACAAGCTCCAGCTGTTTTTATTCTCAGAAGGTTTACTCCCTGATATACAGCTGCCTACCCCCTCCATAAGTGCAGGTCCTAAATGAGCTTTTTTCTCTGTTCCCTCACCACAATCCAGATTCTTTTGGGGAGTTACCAGTACAGTAACCGTACCGGGAAGTACTTAATTCATTAAGCTACTGCTTTTCTTAATCTCAGTGGAGATATTTACTGATAAACAGCTACCTACGCAGCATATTCATGTCGTTCCTAAATGAGCTTTTATCTCTCTCCCCTCACCACAAATCAGATTCTTCTGTGGAGTTCCCAGTACATTACCCTTTCCCCTGTGTAATTACCTTAACAAGCTCCAGCTGTTTTTATTCTCAGAAGGTTTACTCCCTGATATACAGCTGCCTACCCCCTTCGTAAGTGCAGGTCCTAAATGAGCTTTTTTCTCTGTTCCCTCACCACAATCCAGATTCTTTTGGGGAGTTACCAGTAGAGTAACCATACCAGGAAGTACTTAATTTATTAAGTACAGCTTTTCTTAATCTCAGTGGAGATATTTACTGATAAACAGCTACCTACGCAGCATGTTCATGTCGTTCCTAAATGAGCTTTTATCTCTCCCCTCACCACAAATCAGATTCTTCTGAGGAATTCCCTGTACATTATCCTTTCCCCTGTGTAATTACCTTAACAAGCTCCAGCTGTTTTTATTCTCAGAAGGTTTACTCCCTGATATACAGCTGCCTACCCCCTCCGTAAGTGCAGGTCCTAAATGAGCTTTTTTCTCTGTTCCCTCACCACAATCCAGATTCTTTTGGGGAGTTACCAGTACAGTAACCGTACCGGGAAGTACTTAATTCATTAAGCTACTGCTTTTCTTAATCTCAGTGGAGATATTTACTGATAAACAGCTACCTACGCAGCATATTCATGTCGTTCTTAAATGAGCTTTTATCTCTCTCCCCTCACGACAAATCAGATTCTTCTGAGGAGTTCCAGTACATTATCCTTTCCCCTGTGTAATTACCTTAACAAGCTCCAGCTGTTCTTATTCTCAGAAGGTTTACTCCCTGATATAGAGCTGCCTAACCCCTTCGTAAGTGCAGGTCGAAAATGAGCTTTTTTCTCTGTTCCCTCACCACAATCCAGATTCTATTGGGGAGGTACCAGTACAGTAACCATTCCAGGAAGTACTTAATTTGTTAAGCTACTGCTTTCCTTAATCTCAGTGGAGATATTTACTGATAATCAGCTACGTACGCAGCATGTTCATGTCGTTCCTAAATGAGCTTTTATCTCTCTCCCCTTAGCACAAATCAGGTTCTTCTGAAGAGTTCCCAGTACATTATCCTTTCCCCTGTGTAATTACCTTAACAAGCTCCAGCTGTTTTTATTCTCAGAAGGTTTACTCCCTGATATACAGCTGCCTACCCCCTTCGTAAGTGCAGGTCCTAAATGAGCTTTTTTCTCTGTTCCCTCACCACAATCCATATTCAATTGGGGAGGTACCAGTACAGTAACCATACCAGGAAGTACTTAATTTATTAAGCTACTGCTTTTCTTAATCTCAGTGGAGATATTTACTGATAAACAGCTACCTACGCAGCATGTTCATGTCGTTCCGAAATGAGCTTTTATTTCTCTCCCCTCACCACAAATCAGATTATTCTGAGGAGTTCCCAGTACATTATCCTTTCCCCTGTGTATTTAATTAACAAGCTCCAGCTGTTTTTATTCTCAGAAGGTTTACTCCCTGATATACAGCTGCCTACCCCCTTCGTAAGTGCAGGTCATAAATGAGCTTTTTTCTCTGTTCCCTCACCACAATCCAGATTCTTTTGGGGAGTTTCCAGTACAGTAACCATACCAGGAAGTACTTAATTCATTAAGCTACTGCTTTTCTTAATCTCAGTGGAGATATTTACTGATAAACAGCTACCTACGCAGCATGTTAATGTCGTTCCTAAATGAGCTTTTATCTCTCTCCCCTCACCACAAATCAGATTCTTCTGAGGAGTTCCCAGTACATTATCCTTTCCCCTGTGTAATTACCTTAACAAGCTCCAGCTGTTTTTATTCTCAGAAGGGTTACTCCCTGATATACAGCTGCCTACCCCCTTCGTTAGTGCACGTCCTAAATGAGCTTTTTTCTCTGTTCCCTCACCACAATCCAGATTCTTTTGGGGAGTTACCAGTACAGTAACCATACCAGGAAGTACTTAATTTATTAAGCTACTGCTTTTCTTAATCTCAGTGGAGATATTTACTGAAAAACAGCTACCTACGCAGCATGTTCATGTCGTTCCTATATGAGCTTTTATCTCTCTCCCCTCACCACAAATCAGATTCTTCTGAGGAGTTCCCAGTACATTATCCTTTCCCCTGTGTAATTACCTTAACAAGCTCCAGCTGTTTTTATTCTCAGAAGGTTTACTCCCTGATATACAGCTGCCTACCCCCTTCGTAAGTGCAGGTCATAAATGAGCTTTTATCTCTCTCCCCTCACCACAAATCAGATTCTTCTGAGGATTTCCCAGTACATTGTCCTTTCCCCTGTGTAATTACCTTAACAAGCTCCAGCTGTTTTTATTCTCAGAAGGATTACTCCCTGATAAACTGAGGCCTACCCCCTTCATAAGTGCAGGTCCTAAATGAGCTTTTTTCTCTGTTCCCTCACCACAATCCAGATTCTTTTGGGGGTTACCAGTACAGTAACCGTACCGGGAAGTACTTAATTCATTAAGCTACTGCTTTTCTTAATCTCAGTGGAGATATTTACTGATAAACAGCTACCTACGCAGCATATTCATGTCGTTCCTAAATGTGCTTTTATCTCTCTCCCCTCACCACAAATCAGATTCTTCTGATTAGTTCCCAGTACATTATCCTTTCCCCTGTGTAATTACTTTAACAAGCTCCAGATGTTTTTATTCTCAGAAGGTTTACTCCCTGAAATACAGCTGCCTACCCCCTTCGTAAGTGCAGGTCTTAAATGAGCTTTTTTCTCTGTTCCCTCATCACAATCCAGATTATTTTGGGGAGTTACCAGAACAGTAACCATACCAGGAAGTACTTAATTTATTAAGCTACTGCTTTTCTTAATCTCAGTGGAGATATTTACTGATAAACAGCTACCTATGCAGCACGTTCATGTCGTTCCTAAATGAGCTTTTATCTCTCTCCCCTCACCACAAATCAGATTCTTCTGAGGAGTTCCCAGTACATTATCCTTTCCCCTTTGTAATTACCTTAACAAGTTCCAGCTGTTTTTATTCTCAGACGGTTTACTCCCTGATAAACAACTGCCTACCCCCTTCGTAAGTGCAGGTCCGAAATGAGCTTTTTTCTCTGTTCCCTCACCACAATCCAGATTCTTTTGGGGAGTTCCCAGTACAGTAACCATACCAGGAAGTACTTAATTTATTAAGCTACTGCTTTTCTTAATCTCAGTGGAGATATTTACTTATAAACATCTACGTACGCAGCATGTACATGTCGTTCCTAAAGGAGCTTTGATCTCTCTCCCCTCACCACAAATCAGATTCTTCTGAGGAGTTCCCAGTACATTATCCTTTCCCTGTGTAATTACCTTAACAAGCTCCAGCTGTTTTCATTCTCAGATGGTTTACTCCCTGATATACAGCTGCCTACCCCCTTCGTAAGTGCAGGTCCTAAATGAGATTTTTTCTCTGTTCCCTCACCACAATCCAGATTCTTTTGGGGAGTTACCAGTACAGTAACCATACCAGGAAGTACTTAATTCATTAAGCTACTGCTTTTCTTAATCTCAGTGGAGATATTTACTGATAAACAGCTACCTACGCAGCATGTTCATGTCGTTCTTAAATG
>NW_025961357.1:0-66964 GCF_023159225.1 Perognathus longimembris pacificus | reverse complement strand
ATCCTCTCTCACCACAAATCAGATTCTTCTGAGGAGTTCCCAGTACATTATCCTTTCCCCTGTGGAATTACCTTAACAAGCTCCAGCTGTTTTTATTCTCAGAAGGTTTACTCCCTGATATACAGCTGCCTACCCCCTTCGTAAGTGCAGGTCCTAAATGAGCTTTTTTCTCTGTTCCCTCACCACAATCCAGATTCTTTTGGGGAGTTACTAGTAGAGTAACCAAACCAGGAAGTACTTAATTTATTAAGCTACTGCTTTTCTTAATCTCAGTGGAGATATTTACTGATAAACAGCTACGTATGCAGCATGTTCATGTCGTTCCTAAATGAGCTTTTATCTCTCTCCCCTCACCACAAATCAGATTCTTCTGAGGAGTTCCCAGTACACTATCCTTTCCCCTGTGTAATTACCTTAACAAGCTCCAGCTGTTTTTATTCTCAGAAGGTTTACTCCCGGATATACAGCTGCCTACCCCCTTCGTAAGTGCAGGTCCTAAATGAGCTTTTTTCTCTGTTCCCTCACCACAATCCAGATTCTTTTGGGGAGTTACCAGTACAGTAACCATACCAGGAAGTACTTAATTTATTAAGCTACTGCTTTTCTAAATATCAGTGGAGATAATTACTGATAAACAGCTACCTACGCAGCATGTTCATGTCGTTCCTAAATGAGCTTTTTTCTCTGTTCCCTCACAACAATCCAGATTCTTTTGGGGAGTTACCAGTACAGTATCCATTCCAGGAAGTACTTAATTTATTAAGCTACTGCTTTTCTTAATCTCAGTTGAGATATTTACTGATTAACAGCTACGTATGCAGCATGTTCATGTCGTTCCTAAATGAGATTTTATCTCTCTCCCCTCAACACAAATCAGATTCTTCTGTGGAGTTCCCAGTACATTATCCTTTCCCCTGTGTAATTACCTTAACAAGCTCCAGCTGTTTTTATTCTCATAAGCGATACTCTGATATACAGCTGCCTACCCCCTTCGTAAGTGCAGGTCCTAAATGAGCTTTTTTCTCTGTTCCCTCACCACAATCCAGATTCTTTTGGTAAGTTACCAGTACAGTAACCATAACAGAAAGTACTTAATTTATTAAGCTACTGCTTTTCTTAATCTCAGTGGAGATATTTACTGATATACAGCTACCTAAGCAGCATGTTCATGTCGTTCCTAAATGAGCTTCAATCTCTCTCCCTCTCCACAAATCAGATTATTCTGAGGAGTTCCCAGTACATTATCCTTTCCCCTGTGTAATTACCTTAACAAGCTCCAGCTGTTTTTATTCGCAGAAGGTTTACTCCCTGATATACAACTGCCTTCCCCCTTCGTAAGTGCAGGTCCTAAATGAGCTTTTTTCTCTGTTCCCTCACCACAAACCAGATTCTTTTGGGAGTTACCAGTACAGTAACCATACCAGGAAGTACTTAATTAATTAAGCTACTGCTTTTCTAAATCTCAGTGGAGATATTTACTGATAAACAGCTACCTACGCAGCATGTTCATGTCGTTCCTAAGTGAGCTTTTATCTCTCTCCCCTCACCACAAATCAGATTCTTCTGAGGAGTTCCCAGTACATTATCCTTTACCCTGTGTAATTACCTTAACAAGCTCCAGCTGTTTTTATTCTCAGAAGGTTTACTCCCTGATATACAGCTGCCTACCACCTTCGTAAGTGCAGGTCCTAAATGAGCTTTTTTCTCTGTTCCCTCACCACAATCCAGATTCTTTTGGGGAGTTACCAGTACAGTAACCATACCAGGAAGTACTTAATTTATTAAGCTACTGCTTTTCTTAATCTCAGTGGAGATATTTACTGAAAAACAGCTACCTACGCAGCATGTTCATGTCGTTCCTAAATGAGCTTTTATCTCTCTCCCTCACCACAAATCAGATTCTTCTGAGGAGTTCCCAGTACATTATCCTTTACCCTGTGTAATTACCTTAAAAAGCTCCCGCTGTTTTTATTCTCAGAAGGTTTACTCCCTGATATACAGCTGCTACCCCCTTCGTAAGTTCAGGTCCTAAATGAGCTTTTTTCTCTTCCCTCACCACAATCCAGATTCTTTTGGGGAGTTACCAGAACAGTAACCATACCAGGAAGTAATTAATTTATTAAGCTACTGCTTTTCTTAATCTCTGTGGAGATATTTACTGATAAACAGCTACCTACGCAGCATGTGCATGTCGTTCCTAAATGAGCTTTTATCTCTCTCCCCTCACCACAAAGCAGAATCTTCTGAGGAGTTCCCAGTACATTACCCTTTTCCCTGTGTAATTACCTTAACAAGCTCCAGCTGTTTTTATTCTCAGAAGCGATACTACCTGTTATACAGCTTTCTGCCCCCTTCGTAAGTGCAGGTCCTAAATGAGCTTTTTTCTCTGTTCCCTCACCACAATCCAGATTCTTTTGAGGAGTTACCAGTACAGTAACCATACGGAAGTACTTAATTTATTAAGGTACTGCTTTTCTTAATCTCAGTGGAGATATTTACTGATAAACAGCTACCTACGCAGCATGTTCATGTCGTTCCTAAATGAGCTTTTATCTCTCTCCCCTCACCACAAATCATATTCTTCTGAGGATTTCCCAGTACATTATCCTTTCCCCTGTGTAATTACCTTAACAAGCTCCAGCTGTTTTTATTCTCAGAAGGTTTACTCCCTGATATACAGCTGCCTACCCCCTTCGTAAGTGCAGGTCCTAAATGAGCTTTTTTCTCTGTTCCCTCACCACAATCCAGATTCTTTTGGGGAGTTACCAGTACAGTAACCATACCAGGAAGTACTTAATTTATTAAGCTACTGCTTTTCTAAATCTCAGTGGAGATATTTACTGATAAACAGCTACCTACGCAGCATGTTCATGTCGTTCCTAAGTGAGCATTTATCTCTCTCCCCTCACCACAAATCAGATTCTTCTGAGGAGTTCCCAGTACATTATCCTTTACCCTGTGTAATTACCTTAACAAGCTCAAGCTGTTTTTATTCTCAGAAGGTTTACTCCCTGATATACAGCTGCCTACCACCTTCGTAAGTGCAGGTCCTAAATGAGCTTTTTTCTCTGTTCCCTCACCACAATCCAGATTCTTTTGGGGAGTTACCAGTACAGTAACCATACCAGGAAGTACTTAATTTATTAAGCTACTGCTTTTCTTAATCTCAGTGGAGATATTTACTGAAAAACAGCTACCTACGCAGCATGTTCATGTCGTTCCTAAATGAGCTTTTATCTCTCTCCCCTCACCACAAATCAGATTCTTCTGAGGAGTTCCCAGTACATTATCCTTTACCCTGTGTAATTACCTTAAAAAGCTCCAGCTGTTTTTATTCTCAGAAGGTTTACTCCCTGATATATAGCTGCCTACCCCCTTCGTAAGTTCAGGTCCTAAATGAGCTTTTTTCTCTTCCCTCACCACAATCCAGATTCTTTTGGGGAGTTACCAGAACAGTAACCATACCAGGAAGTAATTAATTTATTAAGCTACTGCTTTTCTTAATCTCTGTGGAGATATTTACTGATAAACAGCTACCTACGCAGCATGTGCATGTCGTTCCTAAATGAGCTTTTATCTCTCTCCCCTCACCACAAAGCAGAATCTTCTGAGGAGTTCCCAGTACATTACCCTTTTCCCTGTGTAATTACCTTAACAAGCTCCAGCTGTTTTTATTCTCAGAAGCGATACTACCTGTTATACAGCTTTCTGAACCCTTCGTAAGTGCAGGTCCTAAATGAGCTTTTTTCTCTGTTCCCTCACCACAATACAGATTCTTTTGAGGAGTTACCAGTACAGTAACCATACGGAAATACTTAATTTATTAAGGTACTGCTTTTCTTAATCTCAGTGGAGATATTTACTGATAAACAGCTACCTACGCAGCATGTTCATGTCGTTCCTAAATGAGCTTTTATCTCTCTCCCCTCACCACAAATCATATTCTTCTGAGGATTTCCCAGTACATTATCCTTTCCCCTGTGTAATTACCTTAACAAGCTCCAGCTGTTTTTTTTCTCAGAAGGTTTACTCCCTGATATACAGCTGCCTAACCCCTTCGTAAGTGCAGGACCTAAATGAGCTTTTTTATCTGTTCCCTCACCACAATCCAGATTCTTTTGGGGAGTTACCAGTACAATAACCATACCAGGAAGTACTTAATTTATTAAGCTACTGCTTTTCTTAATCTCAGTGGAGATATTTACTGAAAAACAGCTACCTACGCAGCATGTTCATGTCGTTCCTAAATGAGCATTTATCTCTCTCCCCTCACCACAAATCAGATTCTTCTGAGGAGTTCCCAGTACATTATCCTTTCCCCTGTGTAATTACCTTAACATGCTCCAGCTGTTTTTATTCTCAGAAGGTTTACTGCCTGATATACTGCTGCCTACCCCCTTCGTAAGTGCAGGTCTTAAATGAGTTTTTTCTCTGTTCCCTCACCAAAATCCAGATTCTTTTGGTAAGTTACCAGTACAGTAACCATAACAGAAAGTACTTAATTTATTAAGCTACTGCTTTTCTTAATCTCAGTGGAGATATTTACTGATATACAGCTACCTACGCAGCATGTTCATGTCGATCCTAAATGAGCTTCAATCTCTCTCCCCTCTCCACAAATCAGATTATTCTGAGGAGTTCCCAGTACATTATCCTTTCCCCTGTGTAATTACCTTAACAAGCTCCAGCTGTTTTTATTCGCAGAAGGTTTACTCCATGATATACAACTGCCTTCCCCCTTCGTAAGTGCAGGTCCTAAATGAGCTTTTTTCTCTGTTCCCTCACCACAATCCAGATTCTTTTGGGGAGTTACCAGTACAGTAACCATACCAGGAAGTAATTAATTTATTAAGCTACTGCGTGACTTAATCTCAGTGGAGATATTTACTGATAAACAGCTACCTACCCAGCATGTTCATGTCGTTCCTAAATGAGCTTTTATCTCTCTCCCCTCACCACAAATCAGATAATTCTAAGGAGTTCCCAGTACATTATCCTTTCCCCTGTGTATTTACCTTAACAAGCTCCAGCTGTTTTTATTCTCAGAAGGTTTACTCCCTGATATACAGCTGCCTACCCCGTTCGTAAGTACAGGTCCTAAATGAGCTTTTTTCTCTGTTCCCTCACCACAATCCAGTTTCTTTTGGGGAGTTACCAGTACAGTAACCATACAAGGAAGTACTTAATTTATTAAGCTACTGCTTTTTTTAATCTCAGTGGAGATATTTACTGATAAACAGCTACCTACGCAGCATATTCATGTCGTTCCTAAATGAGCTGTTATCTCTCTCCCCTCACCACAAATCAGATTATTCTGAGAAGTTCCCAGTACATTATCCTTTCCCCTGTGTAATTACCTTAACAAGCTCTAGCTGTTTTTATTCTCAGAAGGTTTACTCCCTGATATACAGCTGCCTACCCCCTTCGTAAGTGCAGATCCTAAATGAGCTTTTTTCTCTGTTCCCTCACCACAATTTAGATTCTTTTGGGGGTTACCAGTACAGTAACCATACCAGGAAGTACTTAATTTATTAAGCTACTGCTTTTCTTAATCTCTGTGGAGATATTTACTGATAAACAGCTACCTAGGCAGCATGTTCATGTCGTTGCTAAATGAGCTTTTATCTCTCTCCCCTCACCATGAATCAGATTCTTCTGAGGAGTTCCCAGTACATTATCCTTTCCCCTGTGTAATTACCTTAACAAGTTCCAGCTATTTTTATTCTCAGAAGGTTTACTCCCTGATATACAGCTGTCTATCCCCTTCGTAAGTGCAGGTCCTAAATGAGCTTTTTTCTCTGTTCCCTCACCACAATCCAGATTCTTTTGGGCAATTACCAGTAGAGTAACCATACCAGGAAATACTTAATTTATTAAGCTACTGTTTTTCTTAATCTCAGTGGAGATATTTACTGATAAACAGCTACCTACGCAGCATGTTCATGTCGTTCCTAAATAAGCTTTTATCTCTCTCCCCTCACCACAAATCAGATTCTTCTGAGGAGTTCCCAGTACCTTGTCCTTTCCCCTGTGTAATTACCTTAACAAGCTCCAGCTGTTTTTATTCTCAGAAGGTTTACTCCCTGATATACAGCTGCTTACCCCCTTCGTAAGTGCAGGTCCTAAATGAGCTTTTTTCTCTGTTCGCTCAGCACAATCCAGATTCTTTTGGGGAATTACCAGTACAGTAACCATACCAGGAAGTACTTAATTTATTAAGCTACTGCTTTTCTTAATCTCAGTGGAGATATTTACTGATAAACAGCTACCTACACAGCATGTTCATGTCGTTCCTAAGTGAGCTTTTATCTCTCTCCCCTCACCAAAAATCAGATTCTTCTGAGGAGTTCCCAGTACCTTATCCTTTCCCCTGTGTAATTACCTTAACAAGCTCCAGCTGTTTTTATTCTCAGAAGGTTTACTCCCTGATATACAGCTGCCTACCCCCTTCGTAAGTGCAGGACATAAATGAGCTTTTTTATCTGTTCCCTCACCACAATCCAGATTCTTTTGGGGAGTTACCAGTACAATAACCATACCAGGAAGTACTAATTTATTAAGCTACTGCTTTTCTTAATCTCAGTGGAGATATTTACTGAAAAACAGCTACCTACGCAGCAAGTTCATGTCGTTCCTAAATGAGCTTTTATCTCTCTCCCCTCAACACAAATCAGATTCTTCTGAGGAGTTCCCAGTACATTATCCTCTCCCCTGTGTAATTACCTTAACATGCTCCAGCTGTTTTTATTCTCAGAAGGTTTACTGCCTGATATACTGCTGCCTACCCCCTTCGTAAGTGCAGGTCTTAAATGAGCTTTTTTCTCTGTTCCCTCACCACAATCCAGATTCTTTTGGGGAGTTACCAGTACAGTAACCATACCAGGAAGTACTTAATTTATTAAGCTACTGCTTTTCTAATCTCAGTGGAGATAATTACTGATAAACAGCTACCTACGCAGCATGTGCATGTCGTTCCTAAATGAGCTTTTTTCTCTGTTCCCTCACAACAATCCAGATCCTTTGGGGAGTTACCAGTACAGTATCCATTCCAGGAAGTACTTAATTTATTAAGCTACTGCTTTTCTTAATCTCAGTGGAGATATTTACTGATTAACAGCTACGTATGCAGCATGTTCATGTCGTTCCTAAATGAGCTTTTATCTCTCTCCCCTCAACACAATCAGATTCTTCTGAGGAGTTCCAGTACATTATCCCTTCCCATGTGTAATTACCTTAACAAGCTCCAGCTGTTTTTATTCTCATAAGCGATACTCCCTGATATACAGCTGCCTACCCCCTTCGTAAGTGCAGGACCTAAATGAGCTTTTTTCTCTGTTCCCTCACCACAATCCAGATTCTTTTGGTAAGTTACCAGTACAGTAACCATAACAGAAAGTACTTAATTTATTAAGCTACTGCTTTTCTTAATCTCAGTGGAGATATTTACTGATCTACAGCTACCTACGCAGCATGTTCATGTCGTTCCTAAATGAGCTTCAATCTCTCTCCCCTCTCCACAAATCAGATTATTCTGAGGAGTTCCCAGTACATTATCCATTCCCCTGTGTAATTACCTTAACAAGCTCCAGCTGTTTTTATTCGCAGAAGGTTTACTCCCTGATATACAACTGCCTTCCCCCTTCGTAAGTGCAGGTCCTAAATGAGCTTTTTTCTCTGTTCCCTCACCACAATCCAGATTCTTTTGGGGAGTTACCAGTACAGTAACCATACCAGGAAGTAATTAATTTATTAAGTTACTGCGTGACTTAATCTCAGTGGAGATATTTACTGATAAACAGCTACCTACCCAGCATGTTCATGTCGTTCCTAAATGAGCTTTTATCTCTCTCCCCTCACCACAAATCAGATAATTCTAAGGAGTTCCCAGTACATTATCCTTTCCCCTGTGTATTTACCTTAACAAGCTCCAGCTGTTTTTATTCTCAGAAGGTTTACTCCCTGATATACAGCTGCCTACCCCGTTCGTAAGTACAGGTCCTAAATGAGCTTTTTTCTCTGTTCCCTCACCACAATCCAGTTTCTTTTGGGGAGTTACCAGTACAGTAACCATACAAGGAAGTACTTAATTTATTAAGCTACTGCTTTTTTTAATCTCAGTGGAGATATTTACTGATAAACAGCTACCTACGCAGCATATTCATGTCGTTCCTAAATGAGCTGTTATCTCTCTCCCCTCACCACAAATCAGATTATTCTGAGAAGTTCCCAGTACATTATCCTTTCCCCTGTGTAATTACCTTAACAAGCTCTAGCTGTTTTTATTCTCAGAAGGTTTACTCCCTGATATACAGCTGCCTACCCCCTTCGTAAGTGCAGATCCTAAATGAGCTATTTTCTCTGTTCCCTCACCACAATTTAGATTCTTTTGGGGGTTACCAGTACAGTAACCATACCAGGAAGTACTTAATTTATTAAGCAACTGCTTTTCTTAATCTCTGTGGAGATATTTACTGATAAACAGCTACCTAGGCAGCATGTTCATGTCGTTGCTAAATGAGCTTTTATCTCTCTCCCCTCACCATGAATCAGATTCTTCTGAGGAGTTCCCAGTACATTATCCTTTCCCCTGTGTAATTACCTTAACAAGTTCCAGCTATTTTTTATTCTCAGAAGGTTTACTCCCTGATATACAGCTGTCTACCCCCTTCGTAAGTGCAGGTCCTAAATGAGCTTTTTTCTCTGTTCCCTCACCACAATCCAGATTCTTTTGGGGAATTACCAGTACAGTAACCATACCAGGAATACTTAATTTATTAAGCTACTGTTTTTCTTAATCTCAGTGGAGATATTTACTGATAAACAGCTACCTATGCAGCATGTTCATGTCGTTCCTAAATAGCTTTTATCTCTCTCCCCTCACCACAAATCAGATTCTTCTGAGGAGTTCCCAGTACCTTATCCTTTCCCCTGTGTAATTACCTTAACAAGCTCCAGCTGTTTTTATTCTCAGAAGGTTTACTCCCTGATATACAGCTGCTTACCCCCTTCGTAATTGCAGGTCCTAAATGAGCTTTTTTCTCTGTTCGCTCAGCACAATCCAGATTCTTTTGGGGAATTACCAGTACAGTAACCATACCAGGAAGTACTTAATTTATTAAGCTACTGCTTTTCTTAATCTCAGTGGAGATATTTACTGATAAACAGCTACCTACGCAGCATGTTCATGTCGTTCCTAAGTGAACTTTTATCTCTCTCCCCTCACGAAAAATCAGATTCTTCTGAGGAGTTCCCAGTACCTTATCCTTTCCCCTGTGTAATTACCTTAACAAGCTCCAGCTGTTTTTATTCTCAGAAGGTTTACTCCCTGATATACAGCTGCCTACCCCATTCGTAAGTGCAGGTCCTAAATGAGCTTTTTTCTCTGTTCCCTCACCACAATCCAGATTCTTTTGGGGAGTTACCAGTACAGTAACCATACCAGGAAGTACTTAATTTATTAAGCTAATGCTTTTCTAAATCTCAGTGGAGATATTTACTGATAAACAGCTACCTACGCAGCATGTTCATGTCGTTCCTAAGTGAGCTTTTATCTCTCTCCCCTCACCACAAATCAGATTCTTCTGAGGAGTTCCCAGTACATTATCCTTTCCCCTGTGTAATTACCTTAACAAGCTCCAGCTGTTTTTATTCTCAGAACGTTTACTCCCTGATATACAGCTGCCTACCCCCTTCGTAAGTGCAGGTCCTAAATGAGCTTTTTTCTCTGTTCCCTCACCACAATCCAGATTCTTTTGGGAGTTACCAGTACAGTAACCATACCAGGAAGTACTTAATTTATTAAGCTACTGCTTTTCTAAATCTCAGTGGAGATAATTACTGATAAACAGCTACCTACGCAGCATGTTCATGTCGTTCCTAAATGAGCTTTTTTCTCTGTTCCCTCACAACAATCCAGATTCTTTTGGGGAGTTACCAGTACAGTATCCATTCCAGGAAGTACTTAATTTATTAAGCTACTGCTTTTCTTAATCTCAGTGGAGATATTTACTGATTAACAGCTACGTATGCAGCATGTTCATGTCGTTCCTAAATGAGCTTTTATCTCTCTCCCCTCAACACAAATCAGATTCTTCTGAGGAGTTCCCAGTACATTATCCTTTCCCCTGTGTATTTACCTTAACAAGCTCCAGCTGTTTTTATTCTCAGAAGGTTTACTCCCTGATATACAGCTGCCTACCCCGTTCGTAAGTACAGGTCCTAAATGAGCTTTTTTCTCTGTTCCCTCACCACAATCCAGTTTCTTTTGGGGAGTTACCAGTACAGTAACCATACAAGGAAGTACTTAATTTATTAAGCTACTGCTTTTTTTAATCTCAGTGGAGATATTTACTGATAAACAGCTACCTACGCAGCATATTCATGTCGTTCCTAAATGAGCTGTTATCTCTCTCCCCTCACCACAAATCAGATTATTCTGAGAAGTTCCCAGTACATTATCCTTTCCCCTGTGTAATTACCTTAACAAGCTCTAGCTGTTTTTATTCTCAGAAGGTTTACTCCCTGATATACAGCTGCCTACCCCCTTCGTAAGTGCAGATCCTAAATGAGCTTTTTTCTCTGTTCCCTCACCACAATTTAGATTCTTTTGGGGGTTACCAGTACAGTAACCATACCAGGAAGTACTTAATTTATTAAGCAACTGCTTTTCTTAATCTCTGTGGAGATATTTACTGATAAACAGCTACCTAGGCAGCATGTTCATGTCGTTGCTAAATGAGCTTTTATCTCTCTCCCCTCACCATGAATCAGATTCTTCTGAGGAGTTCCCAGTACATTATCCTTTCCCCTGTGTAATTACCTTAACAAGTTCCAGCTATTTTTATTCTCAGAAGGTTTACTCCCTGATATACAGCTGTCTACCCCCTTCGTAAGTGCAGGTCCTAAATGAGCTTTTTTCTCTGTTCCCTCACCACAATCCAGATTCTTTTGGGGAATTACCAGTAGAGTAACCATACCAGGAAATACTTAATTTATTAAGCTACTGTTTTTCTTAATCTCAGTGGAGATATTTACTGATAAACAGCTACCTACGCAGCATGTTCATGTCGTTCCTAAATAAGCTTTTATCTCTCTCCACTCACCACAAATCAGATTCTTCTGAGGAGTTCCCAGTACCTTATCCTTTCCCCTGTGTAATTACCTTAACAAGCTCCAGCTGTTTTTATTCTCAGAAGGTTTACTCCCTGATATACAGCTGCTTACCCCCTTCGTAAGTGCAGGTCATAAATGAGCTTTTTTCTCTGTTCGCTCAGCACAATCCAGATTCTTTTGGGGAATTACCAGTACAGTAACCATACCAGGAAGTACTTAATTTATTAAGCTACTGCTTTTCTTAATCTCAGTGGAGATATTTACTGATAAACAGCTACCTACGCAGCATGTTCATGTCGTTCCTAAGTGAGCTTTTATCTCTCTCCCCTCACCAAAAATCAGATTCTTCTGAGGAGTTCCCAGTACATTATCCTTTCCCCTGTGTAATTACCTTAACAAGCTCCAGCTGTTTTTATTCTCAGAAGGTTTACTCCCTGATATACAGCTGCCTACCCCATTCGTAAGTGCAGTTCCTAAATGAGCTTTTTTCTCTGTTCCCTCACCACAATCCAGATTCTTTTGGGGAGTTACCAGTACAGTAACCATACCAGGAAGTACTTAATTTATTAAGCTAATGCTTTTCTAAATCTCAGTGGAGATATTTACTGATAAACAGCTACCTACGCAGCATGTTCATGTCGTTCCTAAGTGAGCTTTTATCTCTCTCCCCTCACCACAAATCAGATTCTTCTGAGGAGTTCCCAGTACATTATCCTTTCCCCTGTGTAATTACCTTAACAAGCTCCAGCTGTTTTTTTCTCAGAACGTTTACTCCCTGATATACAGCTGCCTACCCCCTTCGTAAGTGCAGGTCCTAAATGAGCTTTTTTCTCTGTTCCCTCACCACAATCCAGATTCTTTTGGGGAGTTACCAGTACAGTAACCATACCAGGAAGTACTTAATTTATTAAGCTACTGCTTTTCTAAATCTCAGTGGAGATAATTACTGATAAACAGCTACCTACGCAGCATGTTCATGTCGTTCCTAAATGAGCTTTTTTCTCTGTTCCCTCACAACAATCCAGATTCTTTTGGGGAGTTACCAGTACAGTATCCATTCCAGGAAGTACTTAATTTATTAAGCTACTGCTTTTCTTAATCTCAGTGGAGATATTTACTGATTAACAGCTACGTATGCAGCATGTTCATGTCGTTCCTAAATGAGCTTTTTTCTCTGTTCCCTCACAACAATCCAGATTCTTTTGGGAGTTACCAGTACAGTATCCATTACAGGAAGTACTTAATTTATTAAGCTACTGCTTTTCTTAATCTCAGTGGAGATATTTACTGATTAACAGCTACGTATGCAGCATGTTCATGTCGTTCCTAAATGAGCTTTTATCTCTCTCCCCTCACACAAATCAGATTCTTCTGAGGAGTTCCCAGTACATTATCCTTTCCCCTGTGTAATTTACCTTAACAAGCTCCAGCTGTTTTTATTCTCAGAAGGTTTACTCCCTGATATACAGCTGCCTACCCCGTTCGTAAGTACAGGTCCTAAATGAGCTTTTTTCTCTGTTCCCTCACCACAATCCAGATTCTTTTGGGGAGTTACCAGTATAGTAACCATACCAGGAAGTACTTAATTTATTAAGCTACTGCTTTTCTTAATCTCAGTGGATATATTTACTGATAAACAGCTACCTACGCAGCATGTTCATGTCGTTCATAAATGAGCTTTTATCTCTCTCCCCTCACCACAAATCAGAATCTTCTGAGGAGTTCCCATACATCCTCCCTTCCCCTGTGTAATTACCTTAACAAGCTTCAGCTGTTTTTATTCTCAGAAGGTTTACTCCCTGATATACAGCTGCCTACCCCCTTCGTAAGTGCAGGTCCTAAATGAGCTTTTATCTCTGTTCCCTCACCACAATCCAGATTCTTTTCGGGAGTTACCAGTTCATTAACCATACCAGGAAGTACTTAATTTATTAAGCTACTGCTTTCCTTAACCTCAGTGGAGATATTTACTGATAAACAGCTACATACGCAGCATGTTCATGTCGTTCCTAAATGAGCTTTTATTTCTCTCCCCTCACCACAAATCAGATTCTTCTGAGGAGTTCCCAGTACATTATCCTTTCCCCTGTGTAATTACCATAAGAAGCTCCAGCTGTTTTTATTCTCAGAAGGTTTACTCCCTGATATACAGCTGCCTACCCCCTTCGTAAGTGCAGGTCCTATATGAGCTTTTTTCTCTGTTCCCTCACCACAATCCAGATTCGGTTGGGGAGTTACCAGTACAGTAACCATACCAGGAAGTACTTAATTTATTAAGCTACTGCTTTTCTTAATCTCAGTGGAGATATTTACTGATAAACAGCTACCTAGGCAGCATGTTCATGTCGTTCCTAAATGTGCTTTTATCTCTGTCCCCTCACGACAAATAAGATTCTTCTGAGGAGTTCCCAGTACATTATCATTTCCCTTGTGTAATTACCTTAACAAGCTCCAGCTGTTTTTATTCTCAGAAGTTTTATTCCCTGATATACAGCTGCCTACCCCTTCGTAAGTGCAGGTCCTAAATGAGCTTTTTTCTCTGTTCCCTCACCACAATCCAGATTCTTTTGGGGAGTTACCAGTACAGTAACCATACCAGGAATTACTTAATTTATTAAGCTACTGCTTTTCATAATCTCAGTGGAGTTATTTACAGATAAACAGCTACCTACGCAGCATGTTCATGCCGTTCCTAAATGAGCTTTTATCTCTCTCCCCTCACCACAAATCATATTCTTCTGAGGAGTTCCCAGTACATTATCCTTTCCCCTGTGTAATTACCTTAACAAGCTCCAGCTGTTTTTATTCTCAGAAGGTTTACTCCCTGATATACAGCTGCCTACCCCCTAAGTAAGTGCAGGTCCTAAATGAGCTTTGTTCTCTGTTCCCTCACCACAATCCATATTCTTTTGGGGAGTTACCAGTACAGTAACCATACCAGGAAGTACTTAATTTATTAAGCTACTGCTTTTCTTAATCACAGTGGAGATATTTACTGATAAACAGCTACCTACGCAGCATGTCCATGTCGATCATAAATGAGCTTTTGTCTCTCTCCCCTCACCACAAATCAGATTCTTCTGAGGAGTTTCCAGTACATTATCCTTTCCCCTGTGTAATTACCTTAACAAGCTCCAGCTGTTTTTATTCTCAGAAGGTTTACTCCCTGATATACAGCAGCTGCCTACCCCCTTCGTAAGTGCAGGTCCTAAATGAGCTTTTTTCTCTGTTCCCTCACCACAGTCCAGATTCTTTTGGGGAGTTACCAGTACAGTAACCATACCAGGAAGTACTTAATTTATTAAGCTACTGATTTTCTTAACCTCAGTGGAGATATTTACTGATAAACAGCTACATACGCAGCATGTTCATGTCGTTCCTAAATGAGCTTTTATCTCTCTCCCCTCACCACAAATCAGATTCTTCAGAGGAGTTCCCGGTACATTATCGTTTCCCCTGTGTAATTACCTTAACAAGCTCCAGCTGTTTTTATTCTCAGAAGGTTTACTCCCTGATATACAGCTGCCTACCCCCTTCGTAAGTGCAGGTCCTAAATGAGCTTTTTTCTCTGTTTCCTCACCACAATCCAGATTCTTTTGGGGAGTTACCAGTACAGTAACCATACCAGGAAGTACTTAATTTATTAAGCTACTGCTTTTCATAATCTCAGTGGAGATATTTACTGATAAACAGCTACCTACGCAGCACGTTCATGTCGTTCCTAAATGAGCTTTTATCTCTCTCCCCTCACCACAAATCAGATTCTTCTGAGGAGTTCCCAGTACATTATCCTTTCCCCTGTGTAATTACCTTAACAAGCTCCAGCTGTTTTTATTCTCAGAAGGTTTACTCCCTGATACATTGCTGCCTACCCCCTTCGTAAGTGCAGGTCCTAAATGAGATTTTTCTCTGTTCCCTCACCACAATCCAGATTCTTTTCGGGAGTTTCCAGTACAGACACCATAACAGGAAGTACTTAATTTATTAAGCTACTGCTTTTCTTAATCTCAGTCGAGATATTTACTGATAAGCAGCTACCTACGCAGCATGTTCATGTCGTTCATAAATGAGCTTTTATTTCTCTCCCCTCACCACAAATCAGATTCTTCTGAGGAGTTCCCAGTACATTATCCTTTCCCCTGTGTAATTATCTTAACAAGCTCCAGCTGTTTTTATTCTCAGAAGGTTTACTCCCTGATATACAGCTGCCTACCCCCTTCGTAAGTGCAGGTCTTAAATGAGCTTTTTTCTCTGTTCCCTCACCACATACCAGATTCTTTTAGGGAGTTACCAGTACAGTAACCATACCAGGAAGTACTTAATTTATTAAGCTACTGCTTTTCTTAATCTCAGTGGAGATATTTACTGATAAACAGCTACCTACACAGCATGTTCATGTCGTTCTTAAATGAGCTGTTATCTCTCTCCCCTCACCACAAATCAGATTCTTCTGAGGAGTTCCCAGTACATTATCCTTTCCCCTGTGTAATTACCTTAACAAGCTCCAGCTGTTTTTATTCTCAGAAGTTTTACTCCCTGATATACAGCTGCCTACCCCCTTAGTAAGTGCATGTCCTAAATGAGTTTTTTCTCTGTTCCCTCACCACAATCCAGATTCTTTTGGGGAGTTACCAGTAAAGTAACCATACCAGGAAGTACTTAATTTATTAAGCTACTGCTTTTCTTAATCTCAGTGGAGATATTTACTGATAAACAGCTACCTATGCAGCATGTTCAAGTCATTCCTAAATGAGCTTTTATCTCTCTCCCCTCACCACAAATCAGATTCTTCTCAGGAGTTCCCAGTACATTATCCTTTCCCTTGTGTAATTACCTTAACAAGCTCCAGCTGTTTTTATTCTCAGAAGGTTTACTCCCTGATATACAGCTGCCTACCAACTTCGTAAGTGCAGGTCCTAAATGAGCTTTTTTCTCTGTTCCCTAACCACAATCCAGATTCTTTTGGGGAGTTACCAGTACAGTAACCATACCAGGAAGTACTTAATTTATTAAGCTACTGCTTTTCTTAATCTCAGTGGAGATATTTACTGATAAACAGCTACCTACGCAGCATGTTCATGTCATTCCAAAATGAGATTTGTCTCTCTCCCCTCACCACAAATCAGATTCTTCTCAGGAGTTCCCAGTACATTATCCTTTCCCTTGTGTAATTACCTTAACAAGCTCCAGCTGTTTTTATTCTCAGAAGGTTTACTCCCTGATATACAGCTGCCTAACCCCTTCGTAAGTGCAGGTCCTAAATGAGCTTTTTTCTCTGTTCCCTCACCACAATCCAGATTCTTTTGGGGAGTTACCAGTACAATAACCATACCAGGAAGTACTTAATTTATTAAGCTACTGCTTTTCTTAATCTCAGTGGAGATATTTACTGATAAACAGCTACCTACGCAGCATGTTCATGTCGTTCCTAAATGAGCTTTTATCTCTCTCCCCTCACCACAAATCAGATTATTCTGAGGAGTTCCCATACATTATCCTTTCCCCTGTGTAATTACCTTAACAAGCTCCAGCTGTTTTTATTCTCAGAAGGTTTACTCCCTGATATACAGCTGCCTACCCCCTTCGTAAGTGCAGGTCCTAAATGAGCTTTGTTCTCTGTTCCCTCACCACAATCCATATTCTTTTGGGGAGTTACCAGTACAGTAACAATACCAGGAAGTACTTAATTTATTAAGCTACTGCTTTTCTTAATCTCAGTGTAGATATTTACTGATAAACAGCTACCTACGCAGCATGTTCATGTCGATTATAAATGAGCTTTTGTCTCTCTCCCCTCACCACAAATCAGATTCTTCTGAGGAGTTTCCAGTACATTATCCTTTCCCCTGTGTAATTACCTTAACAAGCTCCAGCTGTTTTTATTCTCAGAAGGTTTACTCCCTGATATACAGCAGCTGCCTACCCCCTTCGTAAGTGCAGGTCCTAAATGAGCTTTTTTCTCTGTTCCCTCACCACAGTCCAGATTCTTTTGGGGAGTTACCAGTACAGTAACCATACCAGGAAGTACTTAATTTATTAAGCTACTGATTTTCTTAACCTCAGTGGAGATATTTACTGATAAACAGCTACATACGCAGCATGTTCATGTCGTTCCAAAATGAGCTTTTATCTCTCTCCCCTCACCACAAATCAGATTCTTCAGAGGAGTTCCCGGTACATTATCGTTTCCCCTGTGTAATTACCTTAACAAGCTCCAGCTGTTTTTATTCCCAGAAGGTTTACTCCCTGATATACAGCTGCCTACCCCCTTCGTAAGTGCAGGTCCTAAATGAGCTTTTTTCTCTGTTTCCTCACCACAATCCAGATTCTTTTGGGGAGTTACCAGTACAGTAACCATACCAGGAAGTACTTAATTTATTAAGCTACTGCTTTTCATAATCTCAGTGGAGATATTTACTGATAAACAGCTACCTACGCAGCACGTTCATGTCGTTCCTAAATGAGCTTTTATCTCTCTCCCCTCACCACAAATCAGATTCTTCTGAGGAGTTCCCAGTACATTATCCTTTCCCCTGTGTAATTACCTTAACAAGCTCCAGCTGTTTTTATTCTCAGAAGGTTTACTCCCTGATACATTGCTGCCTACCCCCTTCGTAAGTGCAGGTCCTAAATGAGATTTTTCTCTGTTCCCTCACCACAATCCAGATTCTTTCGGGAGTTTCCAGTACAGACACCATAACAGGAAGTACTTAATTTATTAAGCTACTGCTTTTCTTAATCTCAGTCGAGATATTTACTGATAAGCAGCTACCTACGCAGCATGTTCATGTCGTTCATAAATGAGCTTTTATTTCTCTCCACTCACCACAAATCAGATTCTTCTGAGGAGTTCCCAGTACATTATCCTTTCCCCTGTGTAATTATCTTAACAAGCTCCAGCTGTTTTTATTCTCAGAAGGTTTACTCCCTGATATACAGCTGCCTACCCCCTTCGTAAGTGCAGGTCTTAAATGAGCTTTTTTCTCTGTTCCCTCACCACATACCAGATTCTTTTCGGGAGTTACCAGTACAGTAACCATACCAGGAAGTACTTAATTTATTAAGCTACTGCTTTTCTTAATCTCAGTGGAGATATTTACTGATAAACAGCTACCTACACAGCATGTTCATGTCGTTCTTAAATGAGCTGTTATCTCTCTCCCCTCACCACAAATCAGATTCTTCTGAGGAGTTCCCAGTACATTATCCTTTCCCCTGTGTAATTACCTTAACAAGCTCCAGCTGTTTTTATTCTCAGAAGTTTTACTCCCTGATATACAGCTGCCTACCCCCTTAGTAAGTGCATGTCCTAAATGAGTTTTTTCTCTGTTCCCTCACCACAATCCAGATTCTTTTGGGGAGTTACCAGTAAAGTAACCATACCAGGAAGTACTTAATTTATTAAGCTACTGCTTTTCTTAATCTCAGTGGAGATATTTACTGATAAACAGCTACCTATGCAGCATGTTCAAGTCATTCCTAAATGAGCTTTTATCTCTCTCCCCTCACCACAAATCAGATTCTTCTCAGGAGTTCCCAGTACATTATCCTTTCCCTTGTGTAATTACCTTAACAAGCTCCAGCTGTTTTTATTCTCAGAAGGTTTACTCCCTGATATACAGCTGCCTACCCCCTTCGTAAGTGTAGGTCCTAAATGAGCTTTTTTCTCTGTTCCCTCACCACAATCCAGATTCTTTTGGGGAGTTACCAGTACAGTAACCATACCAGGAAGTACTTAATTTATTAAGCTACTGCTTTTCTTAATCTCAGTGGAGATATTTACTGATAAACAGCTACGTACGCAGCATGTTCATGTCATTCCTAAATGAGCTTTTATCTCTCTCCCCTCACCACAAATCAGATTCTTCTCAGGAATTCCCAGCACATTATACTTTCCCTTGTGTAATTACCTTAACAAGCTCCGGCTGTTTTTATTCTCAGAAGGTTTACTCCCGGATGTACAGCTGCCTACCCCCTTCGAAAGTGCAGGTCCTAAATGAGCTTTTTTCTCTGTTCCCTCACCACAGTCCAGATTCTTTTGGGGAGTTACCAGTACAGTAACCATACCAGGAAGTACTTAATTTATTAAGCTACTGCTTTTCTTAATCTCAGTGGAGATATTTACTGATAAACAGCTACCTACGCAGCATGTTCATGTCGTTCCTAAATGATCTGTTATCTCTCTCCCCTCACCACACATCAGATTCTTCTGAGGACTTCCCAGTACATTATCCTTTCCCCTGTGTAATTACCTTAACAAGCTCCAGCTGTTTTTATTCTCAGAAGGTTTACTCCCGGACATACAGCTGCCTACCCCCTTCGTAAGTGCAGGTCCTAAATGAGCTTTTTTCTCTGTTCCCTCACCACAATCCAGATTCTTTTGGGGAGTTACCAGTACAGTAGCCATACCAGGAAGTACTTAATTTATTAAGCTACTGCTTTTCTTAATCTCAGTGGAGATATTTACTGATAAACAGCTCCCTATGCAGCATGTTCAAGTCATTCCTAAATGAGCTTTTATCTCTCTCCCCTCACCACAAATCAGATTCTTCTCAGGAGTTCCCAGTACATTATCCTTTCCCTTGTGTAATTACCTTAACAAGCTCCAGCTGTTTTTATTCTCAGAAGGTTTACTCCCTGATATACAGCTGCCTACCAACTTCGTAAGTGCAGGTCCTAAATGAGCTTTTTTCTCTGTTCCCTAACCACAATCCAGATTCTTTTGGGGAGTTACCAGTACAGTAACCATACCAGGAAGTACTTAATTTATTAAGCTACTGCTTTTCTTAATCTCAGTGGAGATATTTACTGATAAACAGCTACCTACGCAGCATGTTCATGTCATTCCAAAATGAGATTTGTCTCTCTCCCCTCACCACAAATCAGATTCTTCTCAGGAGTTCCCAGTACATTATCCTTTCCCTTGTGTAATTACCTTAACAAGCTCCAGCTGTTTTTATTCTCAGAAGGTTTACTCCCTGATATACAGATGCCTAACCCCTTCGTAAGTGCAGGTCCTAAATGATCTTTTTTCTCTGTTCCCTCACCACAATCCAGATTCTTTTGGGGAGTTACCAGTACAGTAACCATACCAGGAAGTACTTAATTTATTAAGCTACTGCTTTTCTTAATCTCAGTGGAGATATTTACTGATAAACAGCTACCTACGCAGCATGTTCATGTCGTTCCTAAATGAGCTTTTATCTCTCTCCCCTCACCACAAATCAGATTATTCTGAGGAGTTCCCATACATTATCCTTTCCCCTGTGTAATTACCTTAACAAGCTCCAGCTGTTTTTATTCTCAGAAGGTTTACTCCCTGATATACAGCTGCCTACCCCCTTCGTAAGTGCAGGTCCTAAATGAGCTTTTTTCTCTGTTCCCTCACCACAATCCAGATTCTTTTGGGGAGTTACCAGTACAGTAACCATACCAGGAAGTACTTAATTTATTAAGCTACTGCTTTTCTTAATCTCAGTGGAGATATTTACTGATAAACAGCTACGTACGCAGCATGTTCATGTCATTCCTAAATGAGCTTTTATCTCTCTCCCCTCACCACAAATCAGATTCTTCTCAGGAATTCCCAGCACATTATACTTTCCCTTGTGTAATTACCTTAACAAGCTCCGGCTGTTTTTATTCTCAGAAGGTTTGCTCCCGGATGTACAGCTGCCTACCGCCTTCGAAAGTGCAGGTCCTAAATGAGCTTTTTTCTCTGTTCCCTCACCACAGTCCAGATTCTTTTGGGGAGTTACCAGTACAGTAACCATACCAGGAAGTACTTAATTTATTAAGCTACTGCTTTTCTTAATCTCAGTGGAGATATTTACTGATAAACAGCTACCTACGCAGCATGTTCATGTCGTTCCTAAATGATCTGTTATCTCTCTCCCCTCACCACACATCAGATTCTTCTGAGGACTTCCCAGTACATTATCCTTTCCCCTGTGTAATTACCTTAACAAGCTCCAGCTGTTTTTATTCTCAGAAGGTTTACTCCCGGACATACAGCTGCCTACCCCCTTCGTAAGTGCAGGTCCTAAATGAGCTTTTTTCTCTGTTCCCTCACCACAATCCAGATTCTTTTGGGGAGTTACCAGTACAGTAGCCATACCAGGAAGTACTTAATTTATTAAGCTACTGCTTTTCTTAATCTCAGTGGAGATATTTACTGATAAACAGCTACCTACGCAGCATGTTCATGTCATTCCTAAATGAGCTTTTATCTCTCTCCCCTCACCACAAATCAGATTCTTCTGAGGAGTTCCCAGTACATTATCCTTTCCCCAGTGTTATTACCTTAACAAGCTCCAGCTGTTTTTATTCTCAGAAGGTTTACTCCCTGATATACAGCTGCCTACCCCCTTCGTAAGTGCAGGTCCTAAATGAGATTTTTTCTCTGTTCCCTCACCACAATCCAGATTCTTTTGGGGAGTTACCAGTACAGTAACCATACCAGGAAGTACTTCATTTATTAAGCTACTGCTTTTCTTAATCTCAGTGGAGATATTTACTGATAAACAGCTACCTACGCAGCATGTTCATGTCATTCCTAAATGAGCTTTTATCTCTCTCCCCTCACCACAAATCAGATTCTTCTCAGGAGTTCCCAGTACATTATCCTTTCCCTTGTGTAATTACCTTAACAAGCTCCAGCTGTTTTTATTCTCAGAAGATTTACTCCCTGATATACAGCTGCCTACCCCCTTCGTAAGTGCAGGTCCTAAATGAGCTTTTTTCTCTCTTCCCTCACCACAATCCAGATTCTTTTGGGGAGTTACCAGTACAGTAACCATACCAGGAAGTACTTAATTTATTAAGCTACTGCTTTTGTTAATCTCAGTGGAGATATTTACTGATAAACAGCTACCTACGCATCATGTTCATGTCGTTCCTAAATGAGCTTTTATCTCTCTCGCCTCACCACAAATCAGATTCTTCTGAGGAGTTCCCAGTACGTTATGTTTGCCCTGTGTAATTACCTTAACAAGCTCCAGCTGTTTTTATTCTCAGAAGGTGTACTCCCTGATATACTGCTGCCTACCCCCTTCGTAAGTGCAGGTCCTAAATGAGCTTTTTTCTCTGTTCCCTCACCACAATCCAGATTCTTTGGGGGAGTTACCAGTACAGTAACCATACCAGGAAGTACTTAATTTCTTAAGCTACTGCTTTTCTTAATCTCAGTGGAGATATTTACTGATAAACAGCTACCTACGCAGCATGTTCATGTCGTTCCTAAATGAGCTTTTATCTCTCTCCCCTCACCACTAATCAGATCCTTCTGAGGAGTTCCCAGTACATTATCCTTTCCCCTTTGTAATTACCTTAACAAGCTCCATCTGTTTTTATTCTCAGAAGGTTTACTCCCTGATATACAGCTGCCTACCCCCTTCGTAAGTGCAGGTCCTAAATGAGCTTTTTTCTCTGTTCCCTCACCACAATCCAGATTCTTTTGGGGAGTTATCAGTACAGTAACCATACCAAGAAGTACTTAAGTTTTTAAGCTACTGCTTTTCTTAATCTCAGTGGAGATATTTACTGATAAACAGCTACCTACGCAGCATGTTCATGTCGTTACTAATGAGCTTTTATCTCTCTCCCCTCACCACAAATCAGATTCTTCTGAGGAGTTCCCAGTACATTATCCTTTCCCCTGTGTAATTACCTTAACAAGCTCCAGCTGTTTTTATTCTCAGAAGGTTTACTCCCTGATATACAGCTGCCTACCCCCTTCGTAAGTGCAGGTCCTAAATGAGCTTTTTTCTCTGTTCCCTCACCACAATCCAGATTCTTTTGGGGAGTTACCAGTACAGTAACCATACCAGGAAGTACTTAATTTATTAAGCTATTGCTTTTCTTAATCTCAGTTGAGATATTTACTGATAAACAGCTACGTAAGCAGCATGTTCATGTCGTTCTTAAATGAGCTTTTATCTCTCTCCCCTCACCACAAATCAGATTCTTCTGTGGAGTTCCCGGTACATTATCCTTTCCCCTGTGTAATTACCATAACAAGCTCCAGCTGTTATTATTCTCAGAAGGTTTACTCCATGATATACAGCTGCCTACCCCCTTCATAAGTGCAGGTCCTAAATGAGCTTTTTTCTCTGTTACCTCACTACAATCCAGATTCTTTTGGGGAGTTACCAGTACAGTAAGCATACCAGGAAGTACTTAATTCATTAAGCTACTGCTTTTCTTAAACTCAGCGGAGATATTTACTGATAAACAGCTACCTACGCAGCATGTTCATGACGTTCCTAAATAAACTTTTGTCTCTCTCCACTCACCACAAATCAGATTCTTCTTAGGAGTTCCCAGTACATTATCCTTTCCCCTGTGTAATTACCTTAACAAGCTCCAGCTGTTTTTATTCTTAGAAGGTTTACTCCCTGATATACAGCAGTTGCCTACCCCCTTCGTAAGTGCAGGTCCTAAATGAGCTTTTGTCTCTGTTCCATCACCACAATCCAGATTCTTCTGGGGAGTTACCAGTACAGTAACCATACCAGGAAGTACTTAATTTATTAAGCTACTGCTTTCCTTAACCTCAGTGGAGATATTTACTGATAAACAGCTACCTACGCAGCATGTTCATGTCGTTCCTAAATGAGCTTTTATCTCTCTCCCCTCACCACAAATCAGATTCTTCTGAGGAGTTCCCAGTACATTATCATTTCCCCTGTGTAATTACCATAACAAGCTCCAGCTGTTTTTATTCTCAGAAGGTTTACTCCCTGATATACAGCTGCCTACCCCCTTCGTAAGTGCCGGTCCTAAATGAGCTTTTTTCTCTGTTCCCTCACCACAATCTAGATTCTTTTGGGGAGTTACCAGTACAGTAATCATACCAGGAAGTACTTAATTTATTAAGCTACTGCTTTTCTTAATCTCAGTGGAGATATTTACTGATAAACAGCTACCTACGCAGCATGTTCATGTCGTTCATAAATGAGCTTTTATCTCTCTCCCCTCACCACAAATCAGATTCGTCTGAGGAGTTCCCAGTACATTATCCTTTTCCCTGTGTAATTACCTTAACAAGCTCCAGCTGTTTTTATTCTCAGAAGGTTTACTCCCTGATATACTGCTGTCTACCCCCTTCGTAAATGCAGGTCCTAAATGAGCTTTTTTCTCCGTTCCCTCACCACAATCCAGATTCTTTTGGGGAGTTACCAGTACAGTAACCATACCAGGAAGCACTTAATTTATTAAGCTACTGCTTTTCTTAATCTCAGTGGAGATATTTACTGATAAACAGCTATGTACGCAGCATGTTCATGCCTTTGCTAAATGAGCTTTTATCTCTCTCCCCTCACCACAAATCAGATTCTTCTGAGGAATTCCCAGTACATTATCCTTTCCCCTGTGTAATTACCTTAACAAGCTCCAGCTGCCTTTATTCTCAGAAGGTTTACTCCCTGATATACAGCTGCCTACCCCCTTCGAAAGTGCAGGTCCTAAATGAGCTTTTTTCTCTGTTCCCTCACCACATTCGAGATTCTTTTGGGGAGTTACCAGTACAGTAACCATACCAGGAAGTACTTAATTTATTAAGCTACTGCTTTTCTTAACCTCAGTGGAGATATTTACTGATAAACAGCTACCTACGCAGCATGTTCATGTCGTTCCTAAATGAGCTTTTATCTCTCTCCCCTCACCACAAATCAGATTCTTCTGAGGAGTTCCCAGTACATTATCCTTTCCCCTGTGTAATTACCTTAAAAAGCTCCAGCTGTTTTTATTCTCAGAAGGTTTACTGCCAGATATACAGCTGCCTACCCTCTTCGTAAGTGCAGTTCGAAAATGAGCTTTTTTCTCTCTTCCCTCACCACAATCCAGATTCTTTTGGAGAGTTAACAGTACAGTAACCATACCAGGAAGTACTTAATTTATTAAGCTACTGCTTTTCTTAATCTCAGTGGAGATATTTACTGATAAACAGCTACCTACGCAGTATGTTCATGTCGTTCTTAAATGAGCTTTTATCTCTCTCCCCTCACCACAAATCAGATTCTTCTGAGGAGTTCCCAGTACATTATCCTTTCCCCTGTGTAATTACCTTAACAAGCTCGAGCTGCTTTTATTCTCTGAAGGTTTACTCCCTGATATACAGCTGCCTACCCCCTTCGCAAGTGCAGGTCCTAAATGAGCTTTTTTCTCTGTTCCCCCAGGACAATCCAGATTCTTTTGGGGAGTTACCAGTACAGTAACCATACCAGGAAGTAGTTAATTTATTAAGCTTCTGCTTTTCTTAATCTCAGTGGAGATATTTACTGATAAACAGCTACCTACGCAGCATGATCATGTCATTCCTAAATGAGCTTTTATCTCTCTCCCCTCACCACAAATCAGATTCTTCTCAGGAGTTCCCAGTACATTATTCTTTCCCTTGTGTAATTACCTTAACAAGCTCCAGCTGTTTTTATTCTCAGAAGATTTACTCCCTGATATACAGCTGCCTACCCCCTTCGTAAGTGCAGGTCCTAAAAGAGCTTTTTTCTCTGTTCCCTCACCACAATCCAGATTCTTTTGGGGAGTTACCAGTACAGTAACCATACCAGGAAGTACTTAATTTATTAAGCTACTGCTTTTCTTAATCTCAGTGGAGATATTTACTGATAAACAGCTACCTACGCAGCATGTTCATGTCTTTCCTAAAAGTGCTTTTATCTCTCTCCCCTCACCACAAATCAGATTCTTCAGAGGAGTTCCCGGTACATTATCCTTTCCCCTGTGTAATTACCATAACAAGCTCCAGCTGATTTTATTCTCAGAAGATTTACTCCCTGATATACAGCTGCCTACCCCCTTCGTAAGTGCAGGTCCTAAATGAGGTTTGTTCTCTGTTCCCTCACCACAATCCAGATTCTTTTGGGGAGTTACCAGTACAGTAACCATACCAGGAAGTACTTAATTTATTAAGCTACTGCTTCTCTTAATCTCAGTGGAGATATTTACTGATAAACAGCTACCTACGCAGCATGTTCATGTCGTTCCTAAATGAGCTTTTATCTCTCTCCCCTCACCACAAATCAGATTCTTCTGAGGAGTTCCCAGTACATTATCCTTTCCCTTGTGTAATTACCTTAACAAGCTCCAGCTGTTTTTATTCTCAGAAGGTTTATTCCCTGATATACAGCTGACTACCCCCTTCGTAAGTGCAGGTCCTAAATGAGCTTTTTTCTCTGTTCCCTCACCACAATCCAGATTCTTTTGGGGAGTTACCAGTACAGTAACCATACCAGGAAGTACTTAATTTATTAAGCTACTGCTTTTCATAATCTCAGTGGAGTTATTTACAGATAAACAGCTCCCTACGCAGCATGTTCATGTCGTTCCTACATGAGCTTTTATCTCTCTCCCCTCACCAAAAATCAGATTCTTCTGAGGAGTTCCCAGTACATTTTCCTTTCCCCTGTGTAATTACCTTAACAAGCTCCAGCTGTTTTTATTCTCAGAAGGTTTACTCCCTGATATACCGCTGCCTACCCCCTTCGTAAGTGCATGTCCTAAATGAGCTTTTTTCTCTGTTCCCTCACCACAATCCAGATTCTTTTGGGGAGTTACCAGTAAAGTAACCATACCAGGAAGTACTTAATTTATTAAGCTACTGCTTTTCTTAATCTCAGTAGAGATATTTACTGATAAACAGCTACCTATGCACCATGTTCAAGTCATTCCTAAATGAGCTTTTATCTCTCTCCCCTCACCACAAATCAGATTCTTCTCAGGAGTTCCCAGTACATTATCCTTTCCCTTGTGTAATTACCTTAACAAGCTCCAGCTGTTTTTATTCTCAGAAGGTTTACTCCCTGATATACAGCTGCCTACCAACTTCGTAAGTGCAGGTCCTAAATGAGCGTTTTTCTCTGTTCCCTAACCACAATCCAGATTCTTTGGGGGAGTTACCAGTACAGTAACCATACCAGGAAGTACTTAATTTATTAAGCTACTGCTTTTCTTAATCTCAGTGGAGATATTTACTGATAAACAGCTACCTACGCAGCATGTTCATGTCGTTCTTAAATGAGCTGTTATCTCTCTCCCCTCACCACAAATCAGATTCTTATGAGGAGTTCCCAGTACATTATCCTTTCCCCTGTGTAAATACCTTAACAAGCTCCAGCTGTTTTTATTCTCAGAAGGTTTACTCCCTGATATACAGCTGCCTACCCCCTTCGTATGTGCAGGTCCTAAATGAGCTTTTGTCTCTGTTCCCTCACCACAATCCAGATTCTTCTGGGGAGTTACCAGTACAGTAACCATACCAGGAAGTACTTAATTTATTAAGCTACTGCTTTCCTTAACCTCAGTGGAGATATTTACTGATAAACAGCTACCTACGCAGCATGTTCATGTCGTTCCTAAATGAGCTTTTATCTCTCTCCCCTCACCACAAATCAGATTCTTCTGAGGAGTTCCCAGTACATTATCATTTCCCCTGTGTAATTACCATAACAAGCTCCAGCTGTTTTTATTCTCAGAAGGTTTACTCCCTGATATACAGCTGCCTACCCCCTTCGTAAGTGCCGGTCCTAAATGAGCTTTTTTCTCTGTTCCCTCACCACAATCTAGATTCTTTTGGGGAGTTACTAGTACAGTAATCATACCAGGAAGTACTTAATTTATTAAGCTACTGCTTTTCTTAATCTCAGTGGAGATATTTACTGATAAACAGCTACCTACGCAGCATGTTCATGTCGTTCATAAATGAGCTTTTATCTCTCTCCCCTCACCACAAATCAGATTCGTCTGAGGAGTTCCCAGTACATTATCCTTTTCCCTGTGTAATTACCTTAACAAGCTCCAGCTGTTTTTATTCTCAGAAGGTTTACTCCCTCATATACTGCTGTCTACCCCCTTCGTAAATGCAGGTCCTAAATGAGCTTTTTTCTCCGTTCCCTCACCACAATCCAGATTCTTTTGGGGAGTTACCAGTACAGTAACCATACCAGGAAGCACTTAATTTATTAAGCTACTGCTTTTCTTAATCTCAGTGGAGATATTTACTGATAAACAGCTACCTACACAGCATGTTCATGTCTTTCCTAAAAGTGCTTTTATCTCTCTCCCCTCACCACAAATCAGATTCTTCAGAGGAGTTCCCGGTACATTATCCTTTCCCCTGTGTAATTACCATAACAACCTCCAGCTGATTTTATTCTCAGAAGATTTACTCCCTGATATACAGCTGCCTACCCCCTTCGTAAGTGCAGGTCCTAAATGAGGTTTGTTCTCTGTTCCCTCACCACAATCCAGATTCTTTTGGGGAGTTACCAGTACAGTAACCATACCAGGAAGTACTTAATTTATTAAGCTACTGCTTCTCTTAATCTCAGTGGAGATATTTACTGATAAACAGCTACCTACGCAGCATGTTCATGTCGTTCCTAAATGAGCTTTTATCTCTCTCCTCACCACAAATCAGATTCTTCTGAGGAGTTCCCAGTACATTATCCTTTCCCTTGTGTAATTACCTTAACAAGCTCCAGCTGTTTTTATTCTCAGAAGGTTTATTCCCTGATATACAGCTGACTACCCCCTTCGTAAGTGCAGGTCCTAAATGAGCTTTTTTCTCTGTTCCCTCACCACAATCCAGATTCTTTTGGGGAGTTACCAGTACTGTAACCATACCAGGAAGTACTTAATTTATTAAGCTACTGCTTCTCATAATCTCAGTGGAGTTATTTACAGATAAACAGCTACCTACGCAGCATGTTCATGTCGTTCCTACATGAGCTTTTATCTCTCTCCCCTCACCAAAACTCAGATTCTTCTGAGGAGTTCCCAGTACATTTTCCTTTCCCCTGTGTAATTACCTTAACAAGCTCCAGCTGTTTTTATTCTCAGAAGGTTTACTCCCTGATATACCGCTGCCTACCCCCTTCGTAAGTGCATGTCCTAAATGAGCCTTTTTCTCTGTTCCCTCACCACAATCCAGATTCTTTTGGGGAGTTACCAGTAAAGTAACCATACCAGGAAGTACTTAATTTATTAAGCTACTGCTTTTCTTAATCTCAGTAGAGATATTTACTGATAAACAGCTACCTATGCACCATGTTCAAGTCATTCCTAAATGAGCTTTTATCTCTCTCCCCTCACCACAAATCAGATTCTTCTGAGGAGTTCCCAGTACATTATCATTTCCCCTGTGTAATTACCTTAACAAGCTCCAGCTGTTTTTATTCTCAGAAGGTTTACTCCCTGATATACTGCTGCCTACCCCCTTCGTAAGTGCAGGTCCTAAATGAGCTTTTTTCTCTGTTCCCTCACCACAATCCAGATTCTTTTGGGGAGTTTCCAGTACAGTAACCATACCAGGAAGTACTTAATTTATTAAGCTACTGCTTTTCTTAATCTCAGTGGAGATATTTACTGATAAACAGCTACCTACGCAGCATGTTCATGTCGTTCTTAAATGAGCTGTTATCTCTCTCCCCTCACCACAAATCAGATTCTTATGAGGAGTTCCCAGTACATTATCCTTTCCCCTGTGTAAATACCTTAACAAGCTCCAGCTGTTTTTATTCTCAGAAGGTTTACTCCCTGATATACAGCTGCCTACCCCCTTCGTATGTGCAGGTCCTAAATGAGCTTTTTTCTCTGTTCCCTCACCACAATCCAGATTCTTTTGGGGAGTTACCAGTACAGTAACCATACCAGGAAGTACTTAATTTATTAAGCTACTGCTTTTCTTAATCTCAGTGGAGATATTTACTGATAAACAGCTACCTACGCAGCATGTTCATGTCGTTCCTAAATGAGCTATTATGTCTCTCCACTCACCACAAATCAGATTCTTCTGAGGAGTTCCCAGTACATTATCCTTTCCCCTGTGTAATTACCTTAACAAGCTCCAGCTGTTTTTATTCTCAGAAGGTTTACTCCCTGATATACAGCTGCCTACCCCCTTCGTAAGTGCAGGTCCTAAATGAGCTTTTTTCTCTGTTCCCTCACCACAATCCAGATTCTTTTGGGGAGTTACCAGTACAGTAACCATACAGGGAAGTACTTAATTTATTAAGCTACTGCTTTTCTTAATCTCAGTGGAGATATTTACTGATAAACAGCTCCCTACGCAGCATGTTCATGTCGTTCCTAAATGAGCTTTTATCTCTCTCCCCTCACCACAAATCAGATTCTTCTAAGGACTTGCCAGTACATTATCCTTTCCCCTGTGTAATTACCTTAACAAGCTCCAGCTTTTTTTGTTCTCAGAAGGTTTACTCCCTGATATACAACTGCCTACCCCCTTCGTAAGTGCAGGTCCTAAATGAGCTTTTATCTCTCTCCCCTCACCACAAATCAGATTCTTCTGAGGAGTTCCCAGTACATTATCCTTTCCCCTGTGTAATTACCTTAACAAGCTCCTGCTGTTTTTATTCTCAGAAGGTTTACTCCCTGATATACAGCTGCCTACCCCCTTCGTAATTGCAGGTCCTAAATGAGCTTTTTCCGCTGTTCCCTCACCACAATCCAGATTATTTTGGGGAGTTACCAGTACAGTATCCATACCAGGAAGTACTTAATTTATTAAGCTACTGCTTTTCTTAATCTCAGTGGAGATATTTACTGATAAACAGCTACGTATGAAGCATGTTCATGTCGTTCCTAAATGAGCTTTTATCTCTCTCCCCTCACCACAAATCAGATTCTTCTGAGAGTTCCAAGTACATTATCCTTTCCCCTGTGTAATTAACTTAACAAGCTCCAGATGTTTTTATTCTCCGAAGGTTTATTCCCTGACATACAGCTGCCTACCCCCTTCGTAAGTGCAGGTCCTAAATGAGCTTTTTTCTCTGTTCCCTCACCACAAACCAGATTCTATTCTGGAGTTACCAGTACAGTAACCATAACAGGAAGTACTTAATTTATTAAGCTACTGCTTTTCTTAATCTCAGTGGAGATATTTACTGATAAACAGCTACCTACGCAGCATGTTCATGTCGTTCCTAAATGAGCTTTTATCTCTCTCCCCTCACCACAAATCAGATTCTTCTGAGGAGTTCCCAGTACATTATCCTTTCCCCTGTGTAATTACCTTAACAAGCTCCAGCTGTTTTTATTCTCAAAAGGTTTACTCCCTGATATACAGCTGCCTACCCCCTTCGTAAGTGCAGGTCCCAAATGAGCTTTTTTCTCTGTTCCCTCACCACAATCCAGATTCTTTTGGGGAGTTACCAGTACAGTAACCATACAGGGAAGTACTTAATTTATTAATCTACTGCTTTTCTTAATCTCAGTGGAGATATTTACTGATAAACAGCTCCCTACGCAGCATGTTCATGTCGTTCCTAAATGAGCTTTTATCTCTCTCCCCTCACCACAAATCAGATTCTTCTGAGGAGTTCCCAGTACATTATCCTTTCCCCTGTGTATTTACCTTAAGAAGCTCCAGCTGTTTTTATTCTCAGAAGGTTTACTCCCTGATATACAGCTGCCTACCCCCTTCGTAAGTGCAGGTTCTAAATGAGCTTTTTTCTCTGTTCCCTCACCAAAATCCAGATTCTTTTCGGTCGTTACCAGTACAGTAACCATACCAGGAAGTACTTAATTTATTAAGCTACTGCTTTTCTTAATCTCAGTGGAGATATTTACTGATAAACAGCTACCTACACAGCATGTTCATGTCGTTCCTAAATGAGCTTTTATCTCTCTCCCCTCACCACAAATCAGATTCTTCTAAGGACTTGCCAGTACATTATCCTTTCCCCTGTGTAATTACCTTAACAAGCTCCAGCTTTTTTTGTTCTCAGAAGGTTTACTCCCTGATATACAACTGCCTACCCCCTTCGTAAGTGCAGGTCCTAAATGAGCTTTTATCTCTCTCCCCTCACCACAAATAAGATTCTTCTGAGGAGTTCCCAGTACATTATCCTTTCCCCTGTGTATTTACCTTAACAAGCTCCAGCTGTTTTTATTCTCAGAAGGTTTACTCCCTGATATACAGCTGCCTACCCCCTTCGTAAGTGCAGGTCCTAAATGAGCTTTTTTCTCTGTTCCCTCACCACAATCCAGATTCTTTTGGGGAGTTACCAGTACAGTAACCATACCAGGAAGTACTTAATTTATTAAGCTACTGCTTTTCTTAATCTCAGAGGAGATATGTACTGATAAACAGCTCCCTACGCAGTATGTTCATGTCGTTCGTAAATGAGATTTTATCTCTCTCCCCTCACCACAAATCAGATTCTTCTGAGGATTTCCCAGTACATTATCCTATCCCCTGTGTAATTACCTTAACAAGCTCCAGCTGTTTTTATTCTCAGAAGGTTTACTCTCTGATATACAGCTGCCTACCCCCTTCGTAAGTGCAGGTCCTAAATGAGCTTTTTTCTCTGTTCCCTCACCACAATGCAGATTCTTTTGGGGAGTTACCAGTACAGTAACCATACGAGGAAGTACATAATTTATTAAGCTACTGCTTTTCTTAATCTCAGTGGAGATATTTACAGATAAAAAGCTACCTACGCAGCATGTACATGTCGTTCCTAAATGAGCTTTTATCTCTCTCCTCTCACCGCAATTCAGATTCTTCTGAGGAGTTCCCAGTACATTATCCTTTCTCCTGTGTAATTACCTTAACAAGCTACAGCTGTTTTTATGCTCAGAAGGTTTACTCCCTGATATACAGCTGCCTACCATCTTCGTAAGTGCAGGTCCTAAATGAGCTTTATTCTCTGTTCCTTCACCACAATCCAGATTCTTTTGGGGAGTTACCAGTACAGTAACCATACCAGGAAGTACTTAATTTATTAAGCTGCTGCTTTTCTTAATCTCAGTGGAGATATTTACTGATAAACAGCTACGTATGCAGCATGTTCATGTCGTTCCTAAATGAGCTTTTATCTCTCTCCCCTCACTACAAATCAGATTCTTCTGAGGAGTTCCCAGTACATTATCCTTTCCCCTGTGTAATTACCTTAACAAGCTCCAGCTGTTTTTATTCTCAGAAGTTTTACTCCCTGATATACAGCTGCCTACCCCCTTCGTAAGTGCAGGTCCTAAATGACCTTATTTCTCTGTTCCCTCACCACAATCCAGATTCTTTTGGGGAGTTACCAGTACAGTAACCATACCAGGAAGTACTTAATTTATTAAGCTACTGCTTTTCTTAATCTCAGTGGAGATATTTACTGATAAACAGCTACCTACGCAGCATGTTCATGTCGTTCTTAAATGAGCTTTTATCTCTCTCCCCTCACCACAAATCAGATTCTTCTGAAGAGTTCCTCGTACATTATCCTTTCCCCTGTGTAATTACCTTAACAAGCTCGAGCTGTTTTTATTCTCAGAAGGTTTACTCCCTGATATACAGCTGCCTACCCCCTTCGTAAGTACAGGTCCTAAATGAGCTTTTTTCTGTGTTCCCTCACCACAATCCAGATTCTCTTCGGGGGTTACCAATACAGTATCCATACAGGGAGTACTTAATTTATTAAGCTACTGCTTTTCTTAATCTCAGTGGAGATATTTACTGATAAACAGCTACGTATGCAGCATGTTCATGTCGTTCCTAAATGAGCTTTTATCTCTCTCCCCTCACCACAAATCAGATTCTTCTGAGGAGTTCCCAGTACATTATTCTTTCCCCTGTGTAATTACCTTAACAAGCTCCAGCTGTTTTTATTCTCAGAAGGTTTACTCCCTGATATACAGCTGCCTACCCCCTTCGTAAGTGCAGGTCCTAAATGAGCTTTTTTCTCTGTTCCCTCACCACAATCCAGATTATTTTGGGGAGTTACCAGTACAGTAACCATACCTGGAAGTACTTATTTTATTAAGCTACTGCTTTTCTTAATCTCAGTGGAGATATTTACTCATAAACAGCTACCTACGCAGCATGTTCATGTCGTTCCTAAATGAGCTTTTATCTCTCTCCCCTCACCACAAATCATATTCTTCTCAGGAGTTCCCAGTACATTATCCTTTCCTCTGTGTAATTACCTTAACAAGCTCGAGCTGTTTTTATTCTCAGAAGGTTTACTCCCTGATATACAGCTGCCTACCCCCTTCGTAAGTGCAGGTCCTAAATGAGCTTTTTTCTCTGTTCCCTCACCACAATCCAGATTATTTTCGGGGGTTACCAATACAGTATCCATACAGGGAGTACTTAATTTATTAAGCTACTGCTTTTCTTAATCTCAGTGGAGATATTTACTGATAAACAGCTACTTATGCAGCATGTTCATGTCGTTCCTAAATGAGCTTTTATCTCTCTCCCCTCACTACAAATCAGATTCTTCTGAGGAGTTCCCAGTACATTCTCCTTTCCCCTGTGTAATTACCTTAACAAGCTCCAGCTGTTTTTATTCTCAGAAGGTTTACTCCCTGATATACAGCTGCCTACCCCCTTCGTAAGTGCAGGTCCTAAATGAGCTTTTTTCTCTGTTCCCTCACCTCAATCCAGATTCTTTTGGGGAGTTACCAGTACAGTAACCATACCAGGAAGTACTTAATTTATTAAGCTACTGCTTTTCTTAATCTCAGTGGAGATATTTACTGATAAACAGCTACCTACGCAGCATGTTCATGTCGTTCCTAAAGGAGCTTTTATCTCTCTCCCCTCACTACAAATCAGATTCTTCTGAGGAGTTCCCAGTACATTATCCTTTCCCCTGTGTAATTACCTTAACAAGCTCCAGCTGTTTTTATTCTCAGAAGGTTACTCCCTGATATACAGCTGCCTACCCCCTTCGTAAGTGCAGGTCCTAAATGACCTTATTTCTCTGTTCCCTCACCACAATCCACATTCTTTTGGGGAGTTACCAGTACAGTAACCATACCAGTAAGTACTTAATTTATTAAGCTACTGCTTTTCTTAATCTCAGTGGAGATCTTTACTGATAAACAGCTACCTACGCAGCATGTTCATGTCTTTCCTAAATGAGCTTTTATGTCTCTCCCCTCACTACAAATCAGAATCTTCTGAGGAGTTCCCAGTACATTATCCTTTCCCCTGTGTAATTACCTTAACAAGCTCCATCTGTTTTTATTCTCAGAAGGTTTACTCCCTGATATACAGCTGCCTACCCCCTTCGTAAGTGCAGGTCCTAAATGAGCTTTTTTCTCTGTTCCCTCACCACAATCCAGATTCTTTTCGGGAGTTACCAGTACAGTAACCATACCAGGAAGTACTTAATTTATTAAGCTACTGCTTTTCTTAATCTCAGTGGAGATATTTACTGATAAACAGCTACCTACGCAGCATGTTCATGTCGTTCCTAAATGAGCTTTTATCTCTCTCCCCTCACCACATATCAGATTCTTCTGAGGAGTTCCCAGTACATTCTCTTTTCCCCTGTGTAATTACCTTAACAAGCTCCAGCTGTTTTTATTCTCAGAAGGTTTACTCCCTGATATACAGCTGCCTACCCCCTTCGTAAGTGCAGGTCCTAAATGAGCTTTTTTCTCTGTTCCCTCACCACAATCTGTTGAACCTGGGTAACTGCAGTCGAAATCAGGACACGGGGGATGCAAGGCGAGTGAACCAATGCATACTTTATTCCAAGAGGGCCAGGGTTTATATAGGGTTAGAAACCAATTTTACAATTACAGGGTAAAAGATCAATACAGCATGACATTTGTCTCAAATACAGAAGTGGAGGAAATTTCCTACTGTGAGGGCAGGAACTTGATACAAATGCCTTTCTAATTACAGGAGGTAGTGACTACAAAGATTATTGATATCAAAACAAGGAACTGTATACAACCGAGGTAGAACTATAATTATCTCCTAGCTACTATCTCCTTAAGGCTAGATAACATCAATCTTGACTTCTCCAAATACTTGTGAAATAACAGTGAGGAGACTTTCCTGTTTACAGTGAGAATCTAGTGAGGAGACTTTCCTGTTTACAGAGAGAATCTAACACTAAAGGCAGCTGGTCTAGCAAGTCTCCTCAGGGAGACTTGCTAAGTAGGGGGAAAAAGGAGATTCTCACAACAACTGGTTGCTTCCTTTGGCCCACAAACACCAGAAACTCCTTACTGGGAATGTGTTCCCAAGGGCCTATTAGTGTGCTAATGAGGTATCAGAGTAACCGTGCCGGGGCTAAATTTCTCCACTGGTTGGAGACTTTAATTCTCCAACAATTCCCCCTTTTTTAATTAATTTTCCACAGCCGCTTCTCTGGAAAGTTTAAGGGCAGTGAGTAAAACATCAGAGGAATTATTCCTAGTGTAACGCTTCATTATAGCTGTGATAGAACAATATCCTAAGAAAAAGACACATATCATAAGTATTAAGACAATAGAAGCACTTCCAACACTATTGGTAATACCTAGCCACCACCCCCTAGGGTCTAATCCTTCTAAGGTCTGAGCTAGTCCTTGGGCTATATCATCAATAGAAGAGGCATCTGACAATTCCTTTTGAAAAGCTTTAAAAACCTCCCTGTACAAGCTTTGTTCACTTAACGTACCATTTAGTAGGGCTCCATCTATAAGCATTTGTATATCATTCCATTCACATTCAGAGGCATTATATTTATAAGGTGTTACACAGACATGACTAGAATTCCAATCACAAGTCAAAAACAATCGTTGCTGTAAAGCCAAATATTGCTGTCCAAGCCAAAACACTCCTCCTTTAACAGCTTCTATCTCATCTTGAAGGTGGGCATTCATTTCCAGCTGATGTTGCCACAGATTGTGGGAGTCCTGGTGCCACTGCACCATAAAGTCATGAGTTTGTACAGATTGTCGCAATGCGGCTCCGGATACTGCTGCAGTTGTAGCAATGGCAATCAGTCCAACAAGTCCTGCAATAATCAGTCCAATGGCACGACGACTCCTCCTCAGAAGCCGCTTGAAAAACTGCATTACCAATCCTTGTACAGGTCCTCCAGCCCAGGGACGATGCATGCGAACAGGAACCCAAAGGGAGTTGCGCTGGGTTAAAATCATGATCCTATCTTGACTAAAAATAAAGGTGACATTGTTATTCAAGCAAGTATACAATTTACAATTTATGGGGCCGACCATCAGTACTTGTGGAAAATGAACACAAGCAGAGATATTATAGGTCTTTACAACTGTGAAGTTGTAGGAGGCCGAGGATCCTTTAGTTCCTGAGTAAGTTCCATTGGCCAGCAATACAGGAGCCAGAGAAGCTGCTAATTTCCAGAGATGACGTTGTGGAGGAAATAGCCTGTTTCCATGGGCGAGAGCAGGCCGGGGGTCACTAAAGCCTGCTCCAAACCACCCTAAAAGCTGTTTAGCAGACATGGCATTGGACATGTTCATAGTTAAAGTAGGGTCACAAGATGAGTTATATTCAGTGCAGTTTTTCAACCACACACCACAAGGTCCCCAATCATACCAAGTATGTTGGGATGTATTCCAAATAGTTGGAAAAATTCCTCGACAACTTTCCCAATGTCTTTCAGTAAAGTTCAGGTTCAGATAAGTAAAATTGTCACATTTAGGCAGGCCAGCAGGAATAGGATAATTATCTAATTTATAGGTATGAGATCCCACAGACCAGGAAGACAGTCTAATCAGCCGAGTTCTACTGGAGTTATATGAACCTCCATGCTGAATCCAATATTGATATCTAAAAGGGTAACATGGGGAGTGGCCTTGACAGATAGCTTTAGAGAACTGAGAATAAGAGAAGTTAAAAGATCTTTCCTCTTCTATAGGAAAGACTGGAATGCCAGACCCATAGGGGGAGAGAGTAAATTAGGAATAGATGTAAAAGAGACAGGGGCTTTTGTCCATAAGTATGGACATAAAGGAGGGTTAGAAATATAGGCCCAATACATTACCTCTGATGTAGCCCCTACAGGTTACCAGTGCACACCTGTCCATTTGAATGGCCTTATCACTTGAATGAGAATGTCTCACCCCCTTGATGGACAGAGGGGTGTTTGTTGCTGGATCCACTGGAGCAGGTGCTAGAAAGATGGGCTGTCTTCTGTAGAAACATAAGCATACCCTCGCCCCTGGGTTAACTCCTCCCCGGGGAGCCAATCTAGCTCAACCCCCAATCTAATCCAAACCGGCTGCGGTTTGTTTTGCATAGGCGGAGCTAGGAAGTGTCGCTCAGCTCTTGCTAAAACATCTCCTTGAGGCAAATTTAAAAAGTTAAGGACAAATAGTGCTTCTGCAATAACGGCTCGGGCTGTTTTATAAATACTTTTCATAGAAGTTGCATATCCCTCAGTACTATCCATACTCCCCCTCTTTAGTTTTTTAATTTGCGTTTTTAATGTATAATGAGCTCTTTCTACTATACCTTGACCTTGAGGATTGTATTTAATTTCTGTAACATGAAGAATGTTATGAAATTCTAAAAATTTTTGTACTTGTTTACTGGAATAAGCTGGTGCATTGTCAGTTTTTATTTGAGAAGGAATCCCCATGACTGCGAATGTTTTTAGTAAATGTTGAATGACATGAGTCCCTTTTTTCCCTGGTAGAGGAGTTGCCCAAATAAAAGAAGAATATGTATCAATGGATACATGCACATATTGTAAGCGGCCAAATTTAGGGATGTGTGTTACATCCATTTGCCAAATTTTGTTAGGAGCCAATCCTCGAGGATTCGCACCGTGGGGAAGAGTTTGCAGATGTAAGGGTCTGTAAGTAGGACAGTTAGCAATGATTTGTTTAGCTTGTTTAAAGGGAATTTTATAAGTAACATGTAAATGATCTGTATTAGAGTGCCGGGCAGCATGATCTTCTTTTGCTGAGGCAAAAGAGACTAAAGCATCTACTTTAGCATTACCGTATGCCATAGGACCTGGCAAATTAGAATGAGCTCAAATATGGACTACATACAAAGAGTGTTGCCTCTGGCGCAACAGGTTCTGTAATTGTTTAAATAGTGAACTTAGTGGGGGTTTTATTTGTGAAATAACAGCAGAGTATATATTGCATAAAACATGTGCTGCATAAGCAGAGTCAGTAAGTAAATTGAAAGGTATTAAGAAATTTTCCAGAGCATATATAGTAGCCTGTAACTCATTTTGTTGTGCTGATTGCCAAGGGGTAAAGAAAACTTGATATTTATCTTTTGTCCAAAAAGCACATTTGTTATTTTTAGTACCATCTACAAAAACATTGGGAGCATTTAGAATGGGCTCAGAGAGTAAAATATTATTAATAACATAAGTTTGTCTTTGAAAAAATTGCCAAAGAGGACTAGAAGGTAAATGGTATAAAATTTCCCCTGTAAAGCCATTTAAAGCCAGAGGGAGAAGATCAGAGGTTTGTAACATAAACTCAAACTGCTGTTTAGGTATAGGGGTGATAATGAAGTAGGCGTCTTGCCCACTGATTTGTAGGCATCTCTTACGGCCTTGTATGATAATGAAACTGATCATCTCTGGATAGGTGGTTAACGTTTTGGAGAAAGTGTGTTTGGTATATATCCATTCCAAAGGCTTATTGTACTGAGCTAGCACCCCTGTAGGGTAGTCTTTGGTAAGTAAAATTAGCAACCCAATAGGGGCAGATAGGTCTACCCGAGCTAAGGAATTTTGAGCCAGGGCCTTTTCCACTAGAAGTAGCTCCTGACGTGCCTCATCAGTTAATTTTTGGGGGCTTTTTAAGTCCGAATCTCCTTGAAGGATGGAAAATAGATTATGTAGCGCATATGTGGGAATTTCTAAGGAAGGGCGAAGCCAATTGATGTCCCTAGTAACTTTTGAAAATTATTAAGAGTTTTAAACTCTTCAGTACGAATTTTTATTAATTGGGGGGTAATTACTTGTCTTCTAACTAAATATCCCAGATACTTAAATGGTTTTTCTGTTTAAATGAATTTTATCAGGGGCAATTATTAAATTATACTGTTGAAAGTCTATAGGCAAAATTTGTAACAATTTTGATACAATATTTTTATTAGGTGCAGCAAATAATAAATTATTTTATTGAAAACCTGTAAAACAAACTGGAGTAGTAATTAAACAATCATCTTGATAGCCATTGTTTTTCTATATCCAACCTAAAACAAACATTTTAAATTTTATATCTCAGAATACATTTTTGATCTCAAGTCTTTTACCAAGCCTGGTTGTATTAAAAGAAATCTGGAGCCTAGGTATCACCCATTGCTTCACGCTGCTTGTTTTTTACTTCCAAATTTCTTATCTAGAAAGGCATTTTAAAACCTTTTAAAGTAGAGGCTTTCACATCTTTACCTCAGCCTGTATTTGCATAGAAAAACTGAAGCCCAGGGGGCACATTGCCTCCTGGTTGTCTGCTTTAAAACAGCCATTTTCCTATATACAGAGAGTTAATGAAAGTTGTGTACTTCTATCCCCCATTAGTTTATATACTTTAAAATATTTACCTGATTATATGTGACTTAAGATAGTTAATCTTACTGTTACAGTACAGTTGGGTATCATTAAAGTGATACCCAAAACAATTGTAACAAGAGTACACTTAGCAGTGTGCCCCAGAATTATAACCATGAGATTTCAGAGTTAGCATATTTGCCTTTTTAATACATCCAAATTGCAAACCTGTACAGAAATCGAGTTATATCAGGTAAATAAACTTTTAACTCTCCTTTAAGATATTCCAATTTTAATCCATCCTAAGGGGCAGTTTTAGAAGTATCAGTCAAATCATACATTTTACCCTGAGGTTTCCAATGTTTATACCTGAAAACAAAAGAAATAAAAGAAAGGCCTCCATTGGCCTGTCCTATAGAATGGGCCTATCTCCATCCTACTCCTTAGAGCTTGATGAACTGCCTTGGGGCCAGCTTGCCCTCTCCCACTATGAATGGACGCCACCCTACGGCTGTCCCATCACGTGGATGGCTAAACTGCACTTTTGTCAGTTTACCCCTCACTACTGAGGATAGGTTTAAGGGCCCATGCTAAGTTCTTATTTATTTACTTATTTATTTATTTTTAACCATGAATTAAAGAATTTTTTAACTATAGTTCCTTTTTAAAATAAAGTAATAATCCTTTAAAGCTTTTGGTAAAGCCCAAACTCGATGATCTTTTGAAGTTTAAAGTTAAACTAACCTATTTTTACATCATACATTTTTAATCTTGAACACATTCACACCCACATACATTTGTGCGCGCGCACACACACATACATACATTCACATATGTAGGTATTAATGTAAACAGAACTTAAAAGCAGTCCAAACAACTATCAGCCGTGCATTTTTTAGTGGCAAAAAGGTATATTTTCCAATCTTACTCTTGTAATGACCAAAACTTAAAACAAAACCTTTAATGAATGATTTTAGCATTGATTAGTCTTATTCACTAGGGCCTATTAGTTTTAGCAAAGTATCTTAGCATACTAATTAATTTTTAGCTGAAGATAACTGGGTTGGGGTCCCCTGGAGTATTACTGAGTCCACCTAGCACTTGACTCTTAGTGTTTACTCTCAGGCTATTAGCCTAGCCGGCTGTTTGAACTCAGCTATTAGCAGCCTGCACTTTTTCTGCCTTCTTGCAGAAGGAGACACAGTACCTAGTAAATGTTTTGCCCATAGACATGTAAATGGACAACAGAAATAAGGGAAACAAAAGTTTATGTTTAAAACTGGTACCAATCTCAAAGACAAAACTAGTCAAGACAAAACAGAACATAGAAACAGAGGCTTTTACGCCTTGGATGGCATGTCCAGCGTCCACAAGCTGCCAGCCAGAGTGATGGAAAGTCCATAGGGCCCTGAAAATTCTCAGGGGGATCCTCCCCAGTGGAGATTTCCATCCCCTGGCAATCAACCTGCCGAGGCCGCCCACTAGAGGACTTTTTTCCCAATTTAGCACTCCACACGAAACACAACTAATCAAACAAGGACAAAGACACATGAAACATGTAGCGCAGGCGCAAATTAAAAGTGCAATTGCAGTAAAAATTCTCTTGAGAAGTAAAAGAAAAATCACTAGTCCTTCCCCAATTCCAGGCTGATGGACTAAAACAGGGAGTGTCAGCTCCCCTGCTAGTGCCTGGTTGTAAAGAAAAGATGATGGGGAAGCCTCCTTCACTGAAAGGGAGCCATGAGAGGGCCCCGTATTACAGCTGTCCTAAGTTAAGTGACCCTGGTCAATATCTTGTTAATGAGGGGGCTGTGCTACACCTCTGGTTGGAGGGGGTTGAATGACAGGAAAAGTTTGATAGCAAGAGAGAGAAGCAGAACCATAGGACTTAGATTAATTAAAGTAAAAGTGGGCTCCGTGGCCGCAATTATTTGTTCTTTACTTTCACCTTCCTGACTGCCCCTGGCAGATAGAAAGAGCATCTGTAGCACTTTGACTGCACTGCTGAGCTGCCTAAATTAGCATCATTCTCTGAAGGAGCATAGGTAGAGGCTGAAGGCTTATTTGATGTTAATTTTTCTTTAACAAAACTGACAGGAGATAGTTCAGGTGTTGCCATGTCTTTTAGCTCCTGCCCAATTTGAGTTTTTACCTCCCCGGACAAATTATAAGCCTTCATAGCCTTTTCCACGTCAGCCTCTGGCTCAGCAGCTGATGTTATGATAGCATCAGGAGACATCATGCTCACGGCTGTATGTATTAATGCCCAAACAGACCAAAATGTAACTGGAACCTTGTCTCCACACCGATATTCATTTTCCATATTATTCTCTACTCGTTCCCAGACTTCTAAATCTAAAGTATCTCCCTGTGGGAACCATACATTATACTCCACTACCTGTACACACTCATCTCTTTGTGAACACGAGACCATAGCTCCGTCCCGTTTCAATACATGGTGGATAAAATTAGAAAATGGAGTTGGTTTAGCTTGTCCCATAACCCCGTAATTTTTTAAGAATAGGAGCTCACCACACAGATCCCTTGTCTCCTGTGAATTACACACAGATCCCTTGTCTCCTGTGAATTAAAAATATCTCTCACCTCACTCGAGAGCTCGGCAGTTCCGCAATCTCCTGTGGATCAATTGTCAGGTCCCTGGGTCCGGACGCCAGATGTTGAACCTGGGTAACTGCAGTCGAAATCAGGACACGGGGGATGCAAGGCGAGTGAACCAATGCATACTTTATTCCAAGAGGGCCAGGGTTTATATAGGGTTAGAAACCAATTTTACAATTACAGGGTAAAAGATCAATACAGCATGACATTTGTCTCAAATACAGAAGTGGAGGAAATTTCCTACTGTGAGGGCAGGAACTTGATACAAATGCCTTTCTAATTACAGGAGGTAGTGACTACAAAGATTATTGATATCAAAACAAGGAACTGTATACAACCGAGGTAGAACTATAATTATCTCCTAGCTACTATCTCCTGAAGGCTAGATAACATCAATCTTGACTTCTCCAAATACTTGTGAAATAACAGTGAGGAGACTTTCCTGTTTACAGTGAGAATCTAGTGAGGAGACTTTCCTGTTTACAGAGAGAATCTAACACTAAAGGCAGCTGGTCTAGCAAGTCTCCTCAGGGAGACTTGCTAAGTAGGGGGAAAAAGGAGATTCTCACAAAAACTGGTGGCTTCCTTTGGCCCACAAACACCAGAAACTCCTTACTGGGAATGTGTTCCCAAGGGCCTATTAGTGTGCTAATGAGGTATCAGAGTAACCTTGCCGGGGCTAAATTTTTCCATTGGTTGGAGACTTTAATTCTCCAACAACAATCCAGATTCTTTTGGGGAGTTACCAGTACAGTAACCCTACCAGGAAGAACTTAATTTATTAAGCGACTGCTTTTCTTAATGTCAGTGGAGATATTTACAGATAAACAGCTACCTATGCAGCATTTTCATGTCGTTCCTACATGAGCTTTTATCTCTCTGCCCTCACCAAAAATCAGATTCTTCTGAGGAGTTCCCAGTACATTTTCCTTTCCCCTGTGTAATTACCTTAACAAGCTCCAGCTGTTTTTTTTCTCAGAATGTTTAATCCCTGATGTACAACTGCCTACCCCCTTCGTAAGTGCAGGTACTAAATGAGCATTTTTCTCTGTTCCCTCACCACAATCCAGATTCTTTTGGGGAGTTACCAGTACAGTAACCATACCAGGAAGTATTTAATTTATTAAGCTACTGCTTTTCTTAATCTCAGTGGAGATATTTACTGATAAATAGCTACCTACGCAGCATGTTCATGTCGTTCCTAAATGAGCTTTTATCTCTCTCGCCTCACCACAAATCAGATTCTTCTGAGGAGTTCCCAGTACATTATCCTTTCCCCTGTGTAATTACCTTAACAAGCTCCAGCTGTTTTTATTCTCAGAAGGTTTACTCCCTGACATACAGCTGCCACCCCCTTCGTAAGTGTAGGTCCTAAATGAGCTTTTTTCTCTGTTCCCTCACCACAATTCAGATTCTTTTGGGGAGTTACCAGTACAGTAACCACACCAGGAAGTACTTAAATTATTAAGCTACTGCTTTTCTTAATCTCAGTGGAGATATTTACTGATAAACAGCTACATATGCAGCATGTTCTTGTCGTTCCTAAATGAGCTTTTATCTCTCTCCCCTCACCACAAATCAGATTCTTCTGAGGAGTACCCAGTACATTATCCTTTCCCCTGTGTAATTACGTTAACAAGCTCCACCTGTTTTTATTCTCATAAGGGATACTCCCTGATATACAGCTGCCTACCTCCTTCGTAAGTGCAGGTCCTAACTGAGCTTTTTTCTCTGTTCCCTCACCACAATCCAGATTCTTTTGGGGAGTTACCAGCACAGTAACCATACCAGGAAGTACTTAAGTTATTAAGATATTGGTTTTCTTAATCTCAGTGGAGATATTTACTGATAAACAGCTACCTACGCAGCATGTTCATGTCGTTCCTAAATGAGCTTTTATCTCTCTCCCCTCACCACAAATCAGATTCTTCTGAGGAGTTCCCAGTACATGATCCTTTCCCCTGTGTAATTACCTTAACAAGCTCCAGCTGTTTTTATTCTAAGAAGCGATACTCCCTGATATACATCTGCCTACCCCCTTCGTAAGTGCAGGTACTAAATGAGCTCTTTTCTCTGTTCCCTCACTAAAATCCAGATTCTTTTGGGGAGTTACCAGTACAGTATCCATACATGGAGTACTTAATTTATTAAGCTACTGCTTTTCTTAATCCCAGTGGAGATATTTACTGATAAACAGCTACCTACGCAGCATGTTCATGTCGTTCCCAAATGAGCTTTTATCTCTCTCGCCTCACCACAAATCAGATTCTTCTGAGGAGTTCCCAGTACATTATCCCTTCCCCTGTGTAATTACCTTAACAAGCTCCAGCTGTTTTTATTCTCAGAAGGTTTACTCCCTGATATACAGCTGTCTACCCCCTTCGTAAGTGCAGGTCCTAAATGAGCCTTTTTCTCTGTTCCCTCACCACAATCCAGATTCTTTTCGGGAGTTACCAGTACAGTATCCATACAGGGAGTACTTAATTTATTAAGCTACTGCTTTTCTTAACCTCAGTGGAGATATTTACTGATAAACAGCTACCTACGCAGCATGTTTATGTCGTTCCTAAATGAGCTTTTATCTCTCTCACCTCACCACAAATCAGATTCTTCTGAGGAGTTCCCAGTACATTATCCTTTCCCCTGTGTAATTACCTTAACAAGCTCGAGCTGTTTTTATTCTCAGAAGGTTTACTCCCTGATATACAGCTGCCTACCCCCTTCGTAAGTGCAGGTCCTAAATTAGCTTTTTTCTGTGTTCCCTCACCACAATCCAGATTCTTTTCGGGGGTTACCAATACAGTATCCATACAGGGAGTACTTAATTTATTAAGCTACTGCTTTTCTTAATCTCAGTGGAGATATTTACTGATAAACAGCTACGTATACAGCATGTTCATGTCGTTCCTAAATGAGCTTTTATCTCTCTCCCCTCACCACTAATCAGATTCTTCTGAGGAGTTCCCAGTACATTATCCTTTCCCCTTTGTAATTACCTTAACCAGCTCCAGCTGTTTATATTCTCAGAAGGTTTACTCCCTGATATACAGCTGCCTACCCCCTTCGTAAGTGCAGGTCCTAAATGAGATTTTTTCTCTGTTACCTCACCACAATCCAGATTCTTTTGGGGAGTTACCAGTACAGTATCCATAGCAGGAAGTACTTAATTTATTAAGCTACTGCTTTTCTTAATCTCAGTGGAGATATTTACTGATAAAGAGCTACGTATGCAGCATGTTCATGTCGTTCCTAAATGAGCTTTTATCTCTCTCCCCTCACCACAAATCAGATTCTTCTGAGGAGTTCCCAGTACATTATCCTTTCCCCGTGTAATTACCTTAACAAGCCCCAGCTCTTTTTATTCTCAGAAGGTTTACTCAGTGATATACAGCTGCCTACCCCCTTCGTAAGTGCAGGTTCTAAATGAGCTTTTTTCTCTGTTCCCTCACCACAATCCAGATTCTTTTGGGGAGTTACCAGTACAGTAACCATACCAGGAAGTACTTAATTTATTAAGCTACTGCTTTTCTTAATCTCAGTGGAGATATTTACTGATAAACAGCTACCTACGCAGCATGTTCATGTCGTTCCTAAATGAGCTTTTATCTCTCTCCCCTCACCACAAATCAGATTCTTCAGAGGAGTTCCCGGTACATTATCCTTTCCCCTGTGTAATTACCTTAACAAGCTCCAGCTGTTTTTATTCTCAGAAGGTTTACTCCCTGATATACAGCTGCCTACCCCCTTCGTAAGTGCAGGTCTTAATGAGCTTTTTTCTCTGTTCCCTCACCACAATCCAGATTCTTTTGGGGAGTTACCTGTACAGTACCCATACCAGGAATTACTTAATTTATTAAGCTACTGCTTTTCTTAATCTCAATGGAGATATTTACTGATAAACAGCTACCTACCCAACATGTTCATGTCGTTCCTAAAGGAGCTTTTATCTCTCTCCCCTCACCACAAATCAGATTCTTCTGAGGATTTCCCAGTACATTATCCTTTCCCCTGTGTAATTACCTTAACAAGCTCCAGCTGTTTTTATTCTCAGAAGGTTTACTCCCTGATATACAGCTGCCTAACCCCTTCGTAAGTGCAGGTCCTAAATGAGCTTTTTTCTCTGTTCCCTCACCACAATCCAGATTCTTTTGGGGAGTTACCAGTACAGTAACCATACCCGGATGTACTTAATTTATTAAGCTACTGCTTTTCTTAATCTCAGTGGAGATATTTACTGATAAACAGCTACCTACCCAGCATGTTCATGTCGTTCCTAAAAGAGCTTTTATCTCTCTGCCCTCACCACAAATCAGATTCTTCTGAGGAGTTCCCAGTACATTATCCTTTCCCCTGTGTAATTACCTTAACAAGCCCCAGCTGTTTTTATTCTCAGAAGGTTTACTCCCTGATATACAGCTGCCTACCCCCTTCGTAAGTGCAGGTTCTAAATGAGCTTTTTTCTCTGTTCCCTCACCACAATCCAGATTCTTTTCGGGAGATACCAGTACAGTAACCATACCAGCAAGTACTTAATTTATTAAGCTACTGTTTTCTTATTCTCAGTGGAGATATTTACTGATAAACAGCTACCTACGCAGCATGTTCATGTCGTTCCTAAATGAGCTTTTATCTCTCTCCCCTCACCACAAATCAGATTTTTCTGAGGAGTTCCCAGTACATTATCCATTCCCCTGTGTAATTACCTTAACAAGCTCCAGCTGTTTTTATTCTCAGAAGGTTTACTCCCTGAAGAACAGCTGCCTACCCCCTTCGTAAGTGCAGGTCCTAAATGAGCTTTTTTCTCTGTTCCCTCACCACAATCCAGATTCTTTTGGGGAGTTACCAGTACAGTAACCATACCAGGAAGTACTTAATTTATTAAGCTACTGCTTTTCTTAATCTCAGTGGAGATATTTAATGAAAAATAGCTACCTACGCAGCATGTTCATGTCATTCCTAAATGAGCTTTTATCTCTCTCCCCTCACCACAAATCAGATTCTTCTGAGGAGTTCCCAGTACATTATCCTTTCCCCTGTGTAATTACCTTAACAAGCTCCAGCTGTTTTTATTCTCAGAAGGTTTACTCCCTGATATACAGCTGCCTAACCCCTTCGTAAGTGCAGGTCCTAAATGAGCTTTTTTCTCTGTTCCCTCACCACAATCCAGATTCTTTTGGGGAGTTACCAGTACAGTAACCATACCCGGATGTACTTAATTTATTAAGCTACTGCTTTTCTTAATCTCAGTGGAGATATTTACTGATAAACAGCTACCTACCCAGCATGTTCATGTCGTTCCTAAAAGAGCTTTTATCTCTCTGCCCTCACCACAAATCAGATTCTTCTGAGGAGTTCCCAGTACATTATCCTTTCCCCTGTGTAATTACCTTAACAAGCCCCAGCTGTTTTTATTCTCAGAAGGTTTACTCCCTGATATACAGCTGCCTACCCCCTTCGTAAGTGCAGGTTCTAAATGAGCTTTTTTCTCTGTTCCCTCACCACAATCCAGATTCTTTTCGGGAGATACCAGTACAGTAACCATACCAGCAAGTACTTAATTTATTAAGCTACTGTTTTCTTATTCTCAGTGGAGATATTTACTGATAAACAGCTACCTACGCAGCATGTTCATGTCGTTCCTAAATGAGCTTTTATCTCTCTCCCCTCACCACAAATCAGATTTTTCTGAGGAGTTCCCAGTACATTATCCATTCCCCTGTGTAATTACCTTAACAAGCTCCAGCTGTTTTTATTCTCAGAAGGTTTACTCCCTGAAGAACAGCTGCCTACCCCCTTCGTAAGTGCAGGTCCTAAATGAGCTTTTTTCTCTGTTCCCTCACCACAATCCAGATTCTTTTGGGGAGTTACCAGTACAGTAACCATACCAGGAAGTACTTAATTTATTAAGCTACTGCTTTTCTTAATCTCAGTGGAGATATTTAATGAAAAATAGCTACCTACGCAGCATGTTCATGTCATTCCTAAATGAGCTTTTATCTCTCTCCCCTCACCACAAATCAGATTCTTCTGAGGAGTTCCCAGTACATTATCCTTTCCCCTGTGTAATTACCTTAACAAGCTCCAGCTGTTTTTATTCTCAGAAGGTTTACTCCCTGATATACAGCTGCCTATCCCCTTCGTAAGTGCAGGTCCTAAATGAGCTTTTTTCTGTGTTCCCTCACCACAATCCAGATTCTTTTGGGGAGTTACCAGTACAGTAACCATACCAGGAAGTACTTCATTTATTAAGCTACTGCTTTTCTTAATCTCAGTGGAGATATTTACTGATAAACAGCTACCTACGCAGCATGTTCATGTCGTTCCTAAAGGAGCTTTTATCTCTCTCCCCTCACCACAAATCAGATTCTTCTGAGGAGTTCCCAGTACATTATCCTTTCCCCTGTGTAATTACCTTAACAATCCCCAGCTGTTTTTATTCTCAGAAAGTTTACTACCTGATATACAGCTGCCTACCCCCTTCGTAAGTGCAGGTTCTAAATGAGCTTTTTTCTCTGTTCCCTCACCACAATCCAGATTCTTTTGGGGAGTTACCAGTACAGGAACCATACCAGCAAGTACTTAATTTATTAAGCTACTGCTTTTCTTATTCTCAGTGGAGATATTTACTGATAAACAGCTACCTACGCAGCATGTTCATTTCGTTGCTAAATGAGCTTTTATCTCTCTCCCCTCACCACAAATCAGATTTTTCTGAGGAGTTCCCAGTACATTATCCTTTCCCCTGTGTAATTACCTTAACAAGCTCCAGCTGTTTTTATTCTCAGAAGGTTTACTCCCTGAAAAACAGCTGCCTACCCCCTTCGTAAGTGCAGGTCCTAAATGAGCTTTTTTCTCTGTTCCCTCACCACAATCCAGATTCTTTTGGGGAGTTACCAGTACAGTAACCATACCAGGAAGTACTTAATTTATTAAGCTACTGCTTTTCTTAATCTCAGTGGAGATATTTACTGAAAAAAAGCTACCTACGCAGCATGTTCATGTCGTTCCTAAATGAGCTTTTATCTCTCTCCCCTCACCACTAATCAGATTCTTCTGAGGAGTTCCCAGTACATTATCCTTTCCCCTTTGTAATTACCTTAACAAGCTCCAGCTGTTTTTATTCTCAGAAGGTTTACTCCCTGATATACAGCTGCCTACCCCCTTCGTAAGTGCAGGTCGTAAATGAGATTTTTTCTCTGTTCCCTCACCACAATCCAGACTCTTTTGGGGAGTTACCAGTACAGTATCCATAGCAGGAAGTACTTAATTTATTAAGCTACTGCTTTTCTTAATCTCAGTGGAGATATTTACTGATAAAGAGCTACGTATGCAGCATGTTCATGTTGATCCTAAATGAGATTATATCTCTCTCCCCTCACCACAAATCAGATTCTTCTGAGGAGTTCCCAGTACACTATCCTTTCCCCGTGTAATTACCTTAACAAGCCCCAGCTGTTTTTATTCTCAGAAGGTTTACTCCCTGATATACAGCTGCCTACACCCTTCGGAAGTGCAGGTTCTAAATGAGCTTTTTTCTCTGTTCCCTCACCACAATCCAGATTCTTTTGGGGAGTTACCAGTACAGGAACCATACCAGCAAGTACTTAATTTATTAAGCTACTGCTTTTCTTATTCTCAGTGGAGATATTTACTGATAAACAGCTACCTACGCAGCATGTTCATGATGTTCCTAAATGAGCTTTTATCTCTCTCCCCTCTCCACAAATCAGATTCTTCTGAGGAGTTCCCAGTACATTATCCTTTCCCCTGTGTAATTACCTTAACAAGCTCCAGCTGTTTTTATTCTCAGAAGGTTTACTCCCTGAAAAACAGCTGCCTACCCCCTTCGTAAGTGCAGGTCCTAAATGAGCTTTTTTCTCTGTTCCCTCACCACAATCCAGATTCTTTTGGGGAGTTACCAGTACAGTAACCATACCAGGAAGTACTTAATTTATTAAGCTACTGCTTTTCTTAATCAAAGTGGAGATATTTACTGATAAACAGCTACCTACGCAGCATGTTCATGTCGTTCATAAATGAGCTTTCATCTCTCTCCCCTCACCACAAATCAGATTCTTCTGAGGAGTTCCCGGTACATTATCCTTTCCCCTGTGTAATTACCTTAACAAGCTCCAGCTGTTTTTATTCTCAGAAGGTTTACTCCCTGATATACAGCTGCCTACCCCCTTCGTAAGTGCAGGTCTTAAATGAGCTTTTTTCTCTGTTCCCTCACCACAATCCAGATTCTTTTGGGGAGTTACCAGTACAGTACCCATACCAGGAATTACTTAATTTATTAAGCTACTGCTTTTCTTAATCTCAGTGGAGATATTTACTGATAAACAGCTACCTACGCAGCATGTTCATGTCGTTCCTAAAGGAGCTTTTATCTCTCTCCCCTCACCACAAATCAGATTCTTCTGAGGATTGCCCATTACATTATCCTTTCCCCTGTGTAATTACCTTAACAAGCTCCAGCTGTTTTTATTCTCAGAAGGTTTACTCCCTGATATACAGCTGCCTAACCCCTTCGTAAGTGCAGGTCCTAAATGAGCTTTTTTCTCTGTTCCCTCACCACAATCCAGATTCTTTTGGGGAGTTACCAGTACAGTAACCATACCCGGAAGTACTTAATTTATTAAGCTACTGCTTTTCTTAATCTCAGTGGAGATATTTACTGATAAACAGCTACCTAAGCAGCATGTTCATGTCGTTCCTAAATGAGCTTTTATCTCTCTCCCCTCACCACAAATCAGATTCTTCTGAGGAGTTCCCAGTACATTATCCTTTCCCCTGTGTAATTACCTTAACAATCCCCAGCTGTTTTTATTCTCAGAAGGTTTACTACCTGATATACAGCTGCCTACCCCCTTCGGAAGTGCAGGTTCTAAATGAGCTTTTTTCTCTGTTCCCTCACCACAATCCAGATTCTTTTGGGGAGTTACCAGTACAGGAACCATACCAGCAAGTACTTAATTTATTAAGCTACTGCTTTTCTTATTCTCAGTGGAGATATTTACTGATAAACAGCTACCTACGCAGCATGTTCATTTCGTTGCTAAATGAGCTTTTATCTCTCTCCCCTCACCACAAATCAGATTTTTCTGAGGAGTTCCCAGTACATTATCCTTTCCCCTGTGTAATTACCTTAACAAGCTCCAGCTGTTTTTATTCTCAGAAGGTTTACTCCCTGAAAAACAGCTGCCTACCCCCTTCGTAAGTGCAGGTCCTAAATGAGCTTTTTTCTCTGTTCCCTCACCACAATCCAGATTCTTTTGGCGAGTTACCAGTACAGTAACCATACCAGGAAGTACTTAATTTATTAAGCTACTGCTTTTCTTAATCTCAGTGGAGATATTTACTGAAAAAAAGCTACCTACGCAGCATGTTCATGTCGTTCCTAAATGAGCTTTTATCTCTCTCCCCTCACCACTAATCAGATTCTTCTGAGGAGTTCCCAGTACATTATCCTTTCCCCTTTGTAATTACCTTAACAAGCTCCAGCTGTTTTTATTCTCAGAAGGTTTACTCCCTGATATACAGCTGCCTACCCCCTTCGTAAGTGCAGGTCCTAAATGAGATTTTTTCTCTGTTCCCTCACCACAATCCAGACTCTTTTGGGGAGTTACCAGTACAGTATCCATAGCAGGAAGTACTTAATTTATTAAGCTACTGCTTTTCTTAATCTCAGTGGAGATATTTACTGATAAAGAGCTACGTATGCAGCATGTTCATGTCGATCCTAAATGAGCTTTTATCTCTCTCCCCTCACCACAAATCAGATTCTTCTGAGGAGTTCCCAGTACATTATCCTTTCCCCGTGTAATTACCTTAACAAGCCCCAGCTGTTTTTATTCTCAGAAGGTTTACTCCCTGATATACAGCTGCCTACCCCCTTCGTAAGTGCAGGTTCTAAATGAGTTTTTTCTCTGTTCCCTCACCACATTCCAGATTCTTTTGGGGAGTTACCAGTACAGTAACCATACCAGCAAGTACTTAATTTATTAAGCTACTGCTTTTCTTATTCTCAGTGGAGATATTTACTGATAAACAGCTACCTACGCAGCATGTTCATGTCGTTCCTAAATGAGCTTTTATCTCTCTCCCCTCACCACAAATCAGATTCTTCAGAGGAGTTCCCGGTACATTATCCTTTCCCCTGTGTAATTACCTTAACAAGCTCCAGCTGTTTTTATTCTCAGAAGGTTTACTCCCTGATATACAGCTGCCTACCCCCTTCGTAAGTGCAGGTCCTAAATGAGCTTTTTTCTCTGTTCCCTCACCACAATCCAGATTCTTTTGGGGAGTTACCAGTACAGTACCCATACCAGGAATTACTTAATTTATTAAGCTACTCCTTTTCTTAATCTCAGTGGAGATATTTACTGATAAACAGCTACCTACGCAGCATGTTCATGTCGTTCCTAAAGGAGCTTTTATCTCTCTCCCCTCACCACAAATCAGATTCTTCTGAGGATTTCCCAGTACATTATCCTTTCCCCTGTGTAATTACCTTAACAAGCTCCGGCTGTTTTTATTCTCAGAAGGTTTACTCCCTGATATACAGCTGCCTAACCCCTTCGTAAGTGCAGGTCCTAAATGAGCTTTTTTCTCTGTTCCCTCACCACAATCCGGATTCTTTTGGGGAGTTACCAGTACAGTAACCATACCCGGAAGTACTTAATTTATTAAGCTACTGCTTTTCTTAATCTCAGTGGAGATATTTACTGATAAACAGCTACCTACGCAGCATGTTCATGTCGTTCCTAAATGAGCTTTTATCTCTCTCCCCTCACCACAAATCAGATTCTTCTGAGGAGTTCCCAGTACATTATCCTTTCCCCTGTGTAATTACCTTAACAAGCCCCAGCTGTTTTTATTCTCAGAAGGTTTACTCCCTGATATACAGCTGCCTACCCCCTTCGGAAGTGCAGGTTCTAAATGAGCTTTTTTCTCTGTTCCCTCACCACAATCCAGATTCTTTTGGGGAGTTACCAGTACAGGAACCATACCAGCAAGAACTTAATTTATTAAGCTACTGCTTTTCTTATTCTCAGTGGAGATATTTACTGATAAACAGCTACCTACGCAGCATGTTCATGTCGTTCCTAAATGAGCTTTTATCTCTCTCCCCTCACCACAAATCAGATTTTTCTGAGGAGTTCCCAGTACATTATCCTTTCCCCTGTGTAATTACCTTAACAAGCTCCACCTGTTTTTATTCTCAGAAGGTTTACTCCCTGATATACAGCTGCCTACCCCCTTCGAAAGTGCAGGTCCTAAATGAGCTTTTTTCTCTGTTCCCTCACCACAATCCAGATTCTTTTGGGGAGTTACCAGTACAGTAACCATACCAGGAAGTACTTAATTTATTAAGCTACTGCTTTTCTTAATCTCAGTGGAGATATTTACTGAAAAAAAGCTACCTACGCAGCATGTTCATGTCGTTCCTAAATGAGCTTTTATCTCTCTCCCCTCACCACAAATCAGATTTTTCTGAGGAGTTCCCAGTACATTATCCTTTCCCCTGTGTAATTACCTTAACAGGCTCCAGCTGTTTTTATTCTCAGAAGGTTTACTCCCAGAAAAACAGCTGCCTACCCCCTTTGTAAGTGCAGGTCCTAAATGAGCTTTTTTCTCTGTTCCCTCACCACAATCCAGATTCTTTTGGGGAGTTACCAGTACAGTAACCATACCAGGAAGTACTTAATTTATTAAGCTACTGCTTTTCTTAATCTCAGTGGAGATATTTACTGATAAACAGCTACCTACGCAGCATGTTCATGTCGTTCATAAATGAGCTTTTATCTCTCTCCCCTCACCACAAATCAGATTCTACTGAGGAGTTCCCGGTACATTATCCTTTCCCCTGTGTAATTACCTTAACAAGCTCCAGCTGTTTTTATTCTCAGAAGGTTTACTCCCTGATATACAGCTGCCTACCCCCTTCGTAAGTGCAGGTCCTAAATGAGCTTTTTTCTTTGTTCCCTCACCACAATCCAGATTCTTTTGGGGTGTTACCAGTACAGTAACCATACCAGGAAGTACTTAATTTCTAAAGCTACTGCTTTTCTTAATCTCAGTGGAGATATTTACTGATAAACAGCTACCTACACGGCATGTTCATGTCGTTCCTAAATGAGCTTTTATCTCTCTCCCCTCACCACAAATCAGATTCTTCTGAGGAGTTCCCAGTACATTATCGTTTCCCCTGTGTAATTATCTTAACAAGCTCCAGCTGTTTTTATTCTCAGAAGGTTTACTCCCTGATATACAGCTGCCTACCCCTTCGTAAGTGCAGTTCCTAAATGAGCTTTTTTCTCTGTTCCCTCACCACAATCCAGATTCTTTTGGGGAGTTACCAGTACAGTAACCATACCAGGAAGTACTTAATTTATTAAGCTACTGCTTTTCTGAATCTCAGTGGAGATATTTACTGATAAACAGCTACCTGTGCAGCATGTTCATGTCGTTCCTAAATGAGCTTTTATCTCTCTCCCCTCACCACAAATCAGATTCTTCTGAGGAATTTCCGGTACATTTTCCTTTCCCCTGTGTAATTACCTTAACAAGCTACAGCTGTTTTTATTCTCAGAAGGTTTACTCCCTGATATACAGCTGCCTACCCCCTTCGTAAGTGCATGTCCTAAATGATCTTTTTTCTCTGTTCCCTCACCACAATCCAGATTCTTCTGGGGAGTTACCAGTACAGTAACCATAGCAGGACGTACTTAATTTAATAAGCTACTGCTTTTCTTAATCTGAGTGGAGATATTTACTGATAAACAGCTACCTACGCAGCATGTTCCTGTCGTTCCTAAATGAGCTTTTATCTCTCTCCCCTCACCAAAAATCAGATTCTTCTGAGGAGTTCCCAGTACATTATCCTTTCCTCTGTGTAATTACCTTAACAAGCTGCAGCTGTTTTTATTCTCAGAAGGTTTACTCCCTGATATACAGCTGCCTACCCCCTTCGTAAGTGCAGGTCCTAAATGAGCTTTTTTCTCTGTTCCCTCACCACAATCCAGATTCTTTTGGGGAGTTACCAGTACCGTATCCATACCAGGAAGTAATTAATTAATTATGCTACTGCTTTTCTTAATCTCAGTGGAGATATTTACTGGTAAACAGCTACCTACGCAGCATGTTCATGTCGTTCCTAAATGAGCTTTTATCTCTCTCCCCTCACCGCAAATCAGATTCTTCTGAGGAGTTCCCAGTACATTATCCTTTCCCCTGTGTAATTACCTTAACAAGCTCCAGCTGTTTTTATTCTCAGAAGGTTTACTCCCTGATATACGGCTGCCTACCCCCTTCGTAAGTGCAGGTCCTAAATGAGCTTTTTTCTCTGTTCCCTCACCACAATCCAGATTCTTTTGGGGAGTTACCAGTACAGTAACCATACCAGGAAGTACTTAATTTATTAAGCTACTGCTTTTGTTAAACTCAGTGGAGATATTAACTGATAAACAGCTACCTACGCAGCATGTTCATGTCGTTCCTAAATGAGCTTTTATCTCTCTCCCCTCACGACAAATCAGATTCTTCTGAGGAGTTCCCAGTACATTTTCCTTTCCCCTGTGTAATTACCTTAACAAGATCCAGCTGTATTTATTCTCAGAAGTTTTACTCCCTGATATACAGCTGCCTACCCCCTTCGTAAGTGCAGGTCCTAAATGAGCTTTTTTCTCTGTTCCCTCACCACAATCCAGATTCTTTTGGGGAGTTACCAGTACAGTAACCATACCAGGAAGTACTTAATTTATTAAGCTACTGCTTTTCGTAATCTTAGTGTAGATATTTACTGATAAACAGCTACCTACCCAGCATGTTCATGTCGTTCCTAAATGAGCTTTTTTCCCTGTTCCCTCACCACAATCCAGATTCTTTTGGGGAGTTACCAGTACAGTATCCATACCAGGAAGTACTTAATTTATTAAGCTACTGCTTTTCTTAATCTCAGTGGAGATATCTACTGATAAACAGCTACCTACCCAGCATGTTCAAGTCGTTCCTAAATGAGCTTTTATCTCTCTCCCTTCACGACAAATCAGATTCATCTGTGGAGTTCCCAGTACATTATCCTTTCCCCTGTGTAATTACCTTAACAAGCTCCAGCTGTTTTTATTCTCAGAAGGTTTACTCCCTGATATACAGCTGCCTACCCCGTTCGTAAGTGCAGGTCCTAAATGAGCTTTTTTCTCTGTTCCCTCACCACAATCCAGATTCTTTTGGGGAGTTACCAGTACAATATCCATACCAGGAAGTACTTAATTTACTATGCTACTGCTTTTCTTAATCTCAGTGGAGATATTTACTGATAAACAGCTACCTACACAGCATGTTCATGTCGTTCTTAAATGAGCTTTTATCTCTCTCCCCTCACCATAAATCAGATTCTTCTGAGGAGTTCCCAGTACATTATCCTTTCCCCTGTGTAATTACCTTAACAAGCTCCAGCTGTTTTTATTCTCAGAAGGTTTACTCACTGATATACAACTGCCTACCCCCTTCGTAAGTGCAGGTCCTAAATGAGCTTTTTTCTCTGTTCCCTCACCACAATCCAGATGCTTTTGGGGAGTTACCAGTACAGTAACCATACCAGGAAATACTTAATTTATTAAGCTACTGCTTTTCTTAATCTCAGTGGAGATATTTACTGATAAACAGCTACCTACGCAGCATGTTCATGTCGTTCCTAAATGAGCTTTTATCTCTCTCCCCTCATCAAAAATCAGATTCTTCTGAGGAGTTCCCAGTACATTATCCTTTCCCCTGTGTAATTATCTTAACAAGCTCCAGCTGTTTTTACTCTCAGAAGGTTTACTCCCTGATATACAACTGCCTACCCCCTTCGTAAGTGAGGGCCTAAATGAGCTTTTTTCTCTGTTCCCTCACCACAATCCAGATTCTTTTGGGGAGTTACCAGTACAGTAACCATACCAGGAACTACTTAATTTATTAAGCTACTGCTTTTCTTAATCTCAATGGAGATATTTACTGATAAACAGCTTCCTACGCAGCATGTTCATGTCCTTCCTAAATGAGCTTTTATCTCTCTCCCCTCACCACAAATCAGATTCTTCTGAGGAGTTCCCAGTACATTATCCTTTCCCCTGTGTAATTACCTTAACAAGCTCCAGCTGTTTTTATTCTCAGAATGTTTACTCCCTGATATACAGCTGCCTACCCCCTTCGTAAGTGCAGGTCCTAAATGAGCTTTTTTATCTGTTCCCTCACCACAATCCATATTCTTCTGGGGAGTTACCAGTACAGTAAACATACCAGGAAGTACTTAATTTATTAAGCTACTGCTTTTCTTATTCTCAGTGGAGATATTTACTGATAAACAGCAACCTACGCAGCCTGTTCATATCGTTCCTAAATGAGCTTTTTTCTCTGTTCCCTCACCACAATCCAGATTCTTTTGGGGAGTTACCAGTACAGTATCCATACCAGGAAGTGCTTAATTTATTAAGCTGCTGCTTTTCTTAATCTCAGTGGAGATATTTACTGATAAACAGCTACGTATGCAGCATGTTCATGTCGTTCCTAAATGAGCTTTTATCTCTCTCCCCTCACCACAAATCAGATTCTTCTGAGGAGTTCCCAGTACAATATCCTTTCCCCTGTGTAATTACCTTAACAAGCTCCAGCTGTTTTTATTCTCAGAAGGTTTACTCCCTGATATACAATTGCCTACCCCCTTCCTAAGTGCAGGTCCTAAATGAGCTTTTTTCTCTGTTCCCTCACCACAATCCAGGTTCTTTTGGCGAGTTACCAGTACAGTATCCATACCAGGAAGTACTTAATTTATTAAGCTACGGATTTTCTTAATCTCAGTGGAGATATTTACTGATAAACAGCTACCTACGCAGCATGTTCAAGTCGTTCCTAAATGAGCTTTTTTCTCTGTTCCCTCACCACAATCCAGATTCTTTTTGGGAGTTACCAGTACAGTAACCATACCAGGAAGTACTTAATTTATTAAGCTACTGCTTTTCTTAATCCCAGTGGAGATATTTACTGATAAACACCTACCTACGCAGCATGTTCATGTCGTTCCTAAATGAGCTTTTATTTCTCTCCCGTCACCACAAATCAGATTCTTGTGAGGAGTTCCCAGTACATTATCCTTTCCCCTGTGTAATTACCTTAACAAGCTCCAGATCTTTTTATTCTCAGAAGGTTTACTCCCTGATATACAGCTGCCTACCCCCTTTGTAAGTGCAGGTCATAAATGAGCTTTTTTCTCTGTTCCCTCACCACAATCCAGATTCTTTTGGGGAGTTACCAGTACAGTAACCATACAAGGAAGTACTTAATTTATTAAGCTACTGCTTTTCTTAATCTCAGTGGAGATATTTACTGATAAACAGCTACCTACGCAGCATGGTCATGTCGTTCCTAAATGAGCTTTTATCTCTCTCCCCTCACGACAAATCAGATTCTTCTGAGGAGTTCCCAGTACATTATCCTTTCCCCTGTGTAATTACCTTAACAAGCTCCATCTGTCATTATTCTCAGAAGCGATACTCCCTGATATACAGCTGCCTACCCCCTTCGTAAGTGCAGGTCCTAAATGAGCTTTTTTCTCTGTTCCCTCACCACAATCCAGATTCTTTTGGGGAGTTACCAGTACAGTAACCATACCAGGAAGTACTTAATTTAGTAAGCTACTGCTTTTCTTAATCTCAGTGGAGATATTTCCTGATAAAGAGCTACCTACTCAGCATGTTCATGTCGTTCCTAAATGAGCTTTTATCTCTCTCCCCTCACCACAAATCAGATTCTTCTGAGGAGTTCCCTGTACATTATCCTTTCCCCTGTGTAATTACCTTAACAAGCTCCAGCTGTTTTTATTCTCAGAATGTTTACTCCCTGATATACAGCTGCCTACCCCCTTCGTAAGTGCAGGTCCTAAATGAGCTTTTTTCTCTGTCCCCTCACCACAATCCAGATTCTTTTGGCCAGTTACCAGTATAGTAACCATACCATGAAGTACTTAATTTATTAAGCTACTGCTTTTCTTAATCTCAGTGGAGATATTTACTTATAAACAGCTACCTACGCAGCATGTTCATGTCGTTCCTAAATGAGCTTTTATCTCTCTCCCCTCACCACAAATCAGATTCTTCTGAGGAGTTCCCAGTACATTATCCTTTCCCCTGTGTAATTACCTTAACAAGCCCCAGCTGTTTTTATTCTCAGAAGGTTTACTCCCTGATATACAGCTGCCTACCCCCTTCGTAAGTGCAGGTCCTAAATGAGCTTTTTTCTCTGTTCCCTCACCACAATCCAGATTCTTTTGGGGAGTTACCAGTACAGTAACCATACCAGGAAGTACTTAATTTATTAAGCTACTGCTTTTCTTAATCTCAGTGGAAAAATTTAATGATAAACAGCTACGTACGCAGCATGTTCATGTCGTTCCTAAATGAGCTTTTATTTCTCTCCCCTCACCAAAAATCAGATTCTTCTGAGGAGTTCCCAGTACATTATCCTTTCCCCTGTGTAATTACCTTAACAAGCTCCAGCTGTTTTTATTCTCAGAAGGTTTACTCCCTGATATAGAGCTGCCTACCCCCTTCGTAAGTGCAGGTCCTAAATGAGCTTTTTTCTCTGTTCCGTCACCACACTCCAGATTCTTTTGGGGAGTTACCACTACAGTAACCATACCAAGAAGTACTTAATGTATTAAGCTACTGCTTTTCTTAATCTCAGTGGAGATATTTACTGATAAACAGCTACGTTCGCAGCATGTTCATGTCGTTCCTTAATGAGCTTTTATCTCTCTCCCCTCACCACAAATCAGATTCTTCTGAGGAGTTCCCAGTACACTATCCTTTCCCTCTGTAATTACCTTAACAAGCTCCAGCTGTTTTTTCTCAGAAGGTTTACTCCCTGATATACAGCTGCCTACCCCCTTCGTAAGTGCAGGTCCTAAATGAGCTTTTTTCTCTGTTCCCTCACCACAATCCAGATTCTTTTGGGGAGTTTCCAGTACAGTAACCATACCAGGAAGTACTTAATTTATTAAGCTACTGCTTTTCTTAATCTCAGTGGAATTATTTACTGATAAACAGCTACCTACGCAGCATGTTCATGTCGTTCCTAAATGAGCTTTTATCTCTCTCCCCTCACCACAAATCAGATTCTTCTGAGTAGTTCCCAGTACATTATCCTTTCCCCTGTGTAATTACCTTAACAAGGTCCAGCTGTTTTTATTCTCAGAAGTTTTACTCCCTGATATACAGCTGCCTACCCCCTTCGTAAGTGCATGTCTTAAATGAGCTTTTTTCTCTGTTCCCTCACCACAATCCAGATTCTTTTGGGGAGTTACCAGTACAGTAACCATACCAGGAAGTACTTAATTCATTAAGCTACTGCTTTTTTTAATCTCAGTGGAGAAAATTACTGATAAACAGCTACCTACGCAGCATGTTCATGTCGTTCCTAAATGAGCTTTTCTCTCTGTTCCCTCACCACAATCCAGATTATTTTGGGGAGTTACCAATACAGTATCCATACCAGGAAGTACTTAATTTATTAAGCTACTGCTTTTCTTCATCTCAGTGGAGATATTTACTGATTAACAGCTACGTATGCAGCATGTTCATGTCGTTCCTAAATGAGCTTTTATCTCTCTCCCCTCACCACAAATCAGATTCTTCTGAGAAGTTCCCAGTACATTATCCTTTCCCCTGTGTAATTACCTTAACAAGCTCCAGATGTTTTTATTCTCCGAAGGTTTACTCCCTGATATACAGCTGCCTACCCACTTCGTAAGTGCATGTCCTAAATGAGCTTCTTTCTCTGTTCCCTCACCACAATCCAGATTCTTTTGGGGAGTTACCAGTACAGTAACCATACCAGGAAGTACTTAATTTATTAAGCTACTGCTTTTCTTAATCTCAGTGGAGATATTTACTGATATACAGCTACCTACGCAGCATGTTCATGTCGTTCCTAAATGAGCTTTTATCTCTCTCCACTCACCACAAATCAGATTCTTCTGAGAAGTTCCCAGTACATTATCCTTTCACCTGTGTAATTACCTTAACAAGCTCCAGCTCTTTTTATTCTCAGAAGGTTTACTCCCTGATGTACAACGGTCTTCCCCCTTCGTAAGTGCAGGTCCTAAATGAGCTATTTTCTCTGTTCCCTCACCACAATCCAGATTCTTTTGGGGAGTTACCAGTACAGTAACCATACCAGGAAGTACTTAATTTATTAAGCTACTTCTTTTCTTAATCTCAGTGGAGATATTTACTGATAAACAGCTACCTACGCAGCATGTTCATGTCGTTCCTAAATGAGCTTTTATCTCTCTCCCCACACCACAAATCAGATTCTTCTGAGGAGTTCCCAGTACATTATCCTTTCCCCTGTGTATTTACCTTAAAAAGCTCCAGCTGTTTTTATTCTCAGAAGGTTTATTCCCTGATATACAGCTGCCTACCCCCTTCGTAAGTGCAGGTCCTAAATGAGCTTTTTTCTCTGTTCCCTCACAACAATCCAGATTCTTTTGGGGAGTTACTAGTACAGTAACCATACGAGGAAGTACTTAATTTATTAAGCTACTGCTTTTCTTAATCTCAGTGGAGATATTTACTGATAAACAGCTACGTATGCAGCATGTTCATGTTGATCCTAAATGAGCTTTTATCGCTCTCCCCTCACCACAAATCAGATTCTTCTGAGGAGTTCGCAGTACATTATCCTTTCCCCTGTGTAATTACCTTAACAAGCTCCAGCTGTTTTTATTCTCAGAAGGTTTACTCCCTGATATACAGCTGCCTACCCCCTTCGTAAGTGCAGGTCTTAAATGAGCTTTTTTCTCTGTTCCCTCACCACAATCCAGATTCTTTTGGGGAGTTACCAGTACAGTAACCATACCAGGAAGTACTTAATTTATTTAGCTACTGCTTTTCTTAATCTCAGTGGAGATATTTACTGATAAACAGCTATCTACGCAGCATGTTCATGTCGTTCCTAAATGAGCTTTTATCGGTCTCCCCTCACCATAAAACAGATTCTTCTGAGGAGTTCCCAGTACATTATCCTCTCCCCTGTGTAATTACCTTAACAAGCTCCAGCTGTTTTTATTCTCAGAAGATTTACTCCCTGATATACAGCTGCCTACACCCTTCGTAAGTGCAGGTCCTAAATGAGCTTTTTTCTCTGTTCCCTCACCACAATCCAGATTCTTTTGGGGAGTTACCAGTACAGTAATCATACCAGGAAGTACTTAATTTATTAAGCTACTGCTTTTCTTAATCTCAGTGGAGAAAATTACTGATAAACAGCTACCTACGCAGCATGTTCATGTCGTTCCTAAATGAGCTTTTTTCTCTGTTCCCTCACCACAATCCAGATTCTTTTGGGGAGTTACCAATACAGAATCCATACCAGGAAGTACTTAATTTATTAAGCTACTGCTTTTCTTAATCTCAGGGGAGATATTTACTGATTAACAGCTACGTATGCAGCATGTTCATGTCGTTCCTAAATGAGCTTTTATCTCTCTCCCCTCACCACAAATCAGATTCTTCTGAGAAGTTCCCAGTACATTATCCTTTCCCCTGTGTAATTACCTTAACAAGCTCCAGCTCTTTTTATTCTCAGAAGGTTTACTCCCTGATATACAACTGCCTTCCCCCTTCGTAAGTGCAGGTCCTAAATGAGCTTTTTTCTCTGTTCCCTCACCACAATCCAGATTCTTTTGGAGAGTTACCAGTACAGTAACCATACCAGGAAGTACTTAATTTATTAAGCTACTTCTTTTCTTAATCTCAGTGGAGATATTTACTGATAAACAGCTACCTACGCAGCATGTTCATGTCGTTCCTAAATGAGCTTTTATCTCTCTCCCCACACCACAAATCAGATTCTTCTGAGGAGTTCCCAGTACATTATCCTTTCCCCTGTGTATTTACCTTAAAAGCTCCAGCTGTTTTTATTCTCAGAAGGTTTACTCCCTGATATACAGCTGCCTACCCCATTCGCAAGTGCAGGTCCTAAATGAGCTTTTTTCTCTGTTCCCTCACCACAATCCAGATTCTTTTGGGGAGTTGCCAGTACAGTAACCATACCAGGAAGTACTTAATTTATTAAGCTACTGCTTTTCTTAATCTCAGTGGAGATATTTACTGAAAAACAGCAACCTACGCAGCATGTTCATGTCGTTCCTAAATGAGCTTTTATCTCTCTCCCCTCACCACAAATCAGATTCTTCTGAGTAGTTCCCAGTACATTATCCTTTCCCCTGTGTAATTACCTTAACAAGGTCCAGCTGTTTTTATTCTCAGAAGGTTTACTCCCTGATATACAGCTGCCTACCCCCTTCGTAAGTCCAGGTCCTAAATGAGGTTTTTTCTCTGTTCCCTCACCACAATCCAGATTCTTTTGGCCAGTTACCAGTACAGTAACCATACCATGAAGTACTTAATTTATTAAGCTACAGCTTTTCTTAATCTCAGTGGAGATATTTACTGATAAACAGCTACGTATGCAGCATGTTCATGTCGTTCCTAAATGAGCTTTTATCTCTCTCCCTTCACCACAAATCAGATTCTTCTGAGGAGTTCCCAGTACATTATCCTTTCCCCTGTGTAATTACCTTAACAAGCTCCAGCTGTTTTTATTCTCATAAGGTTTACTCCCTGATATACACCTGCCTACCCCCTTCGTAAGGGCAGGTCCTAAATGAGCTTTTTCTCTGTTCCCTCACCACAATCCAGATTCTTTTGGGGAGTTACCAGTACAGTAACCATACCAGGAAGTACTTAATTTAGTAAGCTACTGCTTTTCTTAATCTCAGTGGAGATATATACTGATAAACAGCTACCTACGCAGCATGTTCATGTCGTTCCTAAATGAGCTTTTATCTCTCTCCCCTCACCACAAATCAGATTCTTCTGAGGAGTTCCCAGTACATTATCCTTTCCCCTGTGCAATTACCTTAACAAGCTCCAGCTGTTTTTATTCTCAGAAGGTTTACTCTCTGATATACAGCTGCCTACCCCCTTCGGAAGTGCAGGTCCTAAATGAGCTTTTTTCTCTGTTCCCTCACCACAATCCATATTCTTTTGGGGAGTTACCAGTACAGTAACCATACCAGGAAGTACTTAATTTATTAAGCTACTGCTTTGCTTAATCTTAGTGGAGATATTTACTGACAGACAGCTACCTACGCAGCATGTTCATGTCGTTCCTATATGAGCTTTTATCTCTCTCCCCTCACCACAAATCAGGTTCTTCTGAGGAGTTCCCAGTACATTATTTTTCCCCCTGTGTAATTACCTTAACAAGCTCCATCTGTTTTTATTCTCAGAAGGTTTACTCCATGATATACAGCTGCCTACCCCCCTTCGTAAGTGCAGGTCCTAAATGAGCTTTTTTCTCTGTTCCCTCACCACAATCCAGATTCTTTTGGGGAGTTACCAGTACAGTAACCATACCAAGAAGTACTTAATTTATTAAGCTGCTGCTTTTCTTAATCTCAGTGGACATATTTACTGATAAACAGCTACCTAGGCAGCATGTTCATGTCGTTCCGAAATGAGCTTTTATCTCTCTCCCGTCACCACAAATCAGATTCTTCTGAGGAGTTCCCAGTACATTATCCTTTCCCCTGTGTAATTACCTTAACAAGCTCCAGCTGTTTTTATTCTCAGAAGGTTTACTCCATGATATACAGCTTCCTACCCCCTTCGTAAGTGCAGGTCCTAAATGAGCTTTTTTCTCTGTTCCCTCACCAAACCCTGATTGTTTTGGGGAGTTACCAGTACAGTAACCATACCAGGAAGTACTTAATTTATTAAGCTACTCTTTTTCTTAATCTCAGTGGAGATATTTACTGATAAACAGCTACCTACGCAGCATGTTCATGTCGTTCCTAAATCAGCTTTTATCTCTCTCCCCTCACCACAAATCAGATTCTTCTGAGGAGTGCCCAGTACATTATCCTTTCCCATGTGTAATTACCTTAACAAGCTCCAGCTGTTTTTATTCTCAGAAGGTTTACTCCCTGATATACAGCTGCCTACCCCCCTTCGTAAGTGCAGTTCCTAAATGAGCTTTTTTCTCTGTTCCCTCACCACAATCCAGGATCTTTTCAGGAGTTACCCGTACAGTAACCATACCAGGAAGTACTTAATTTATTAACCTACTGCTTTTCTTAATCTCAGTGGAGATATTTACTGACAGACAGCTACCTACGCAGCATGTTCATGTAGTTCCTATATGAGCTTTTGTCTCTCTCCCCTCACCACAAATCAGGTTCTTCTGAGGAGTTCCCAGTACATTATCCTTTCCCCTGTGTAATTACCTTAACAAGCTCCAGCTGTTTTTATTCTCAGAAGGTTTACTCCCTGATATACAGCTGCCTACCCCCTTCGTAAGTGCAGGTCCTAAATGAGCTTTTTTTCTCTGTTCCTTCACCACAATCCAGATTCTTTTGGGGAGTTACCAGTACAGTAACCATACCAGGAAGTACTTAATTTATTAAGCTACTGCTTTTCTTATTCTCAGTAGAGATATTTACTGATAAACAGCTACCTACCCCAGCATGTTCATGTCATTCCTAAATGAGCTTTTATCTCTCTCCCCTCACCACAAATCAGATTCTTCTGAGGAGTTCCCAGTACATTATCCTATCCCCTGTGTAATTACCTTAACAAGCTCCAGCTGTTTTTATTCGCAGAAGGGTTACTCCCTGATATAGAGCTGCCTACCCCCTTCGTAAGTGCAGGTCCTAAATGAGCTTTTTTCTCTGTTTCCTCACCACAATCCAGATTCTTTGGGGGAGTTACCAGTACAGTAACCATACCAGGAAGTACTTAATTTATTAAGCTACTGCTTTTCTTAATCTCAGTGGAGATATATACTGATAAACATCTACCTACGCAGCATGTTCATGTCGTTCCTAAATGAGCTTTTATCTCTCTCCCCTCACCACAAATCAGATTCTTCTG
>NW_025961356.1:0-29321 GCF_023159225.1 Perognathus longimembris pacificus | reverse complement strand
CACAAATCAGATTCTTCTGAGGAGCTCCCAGTACATTATCCTTTCCCCTGTGTAATTACCTTAACAAGCTCCAGCTGTTTTTATTGTCATAAGCGATATTCCCTGATATACAGCTGCCTACCCCCCTTCGTAAGTGCAGGTCCTAAATGAGCTTTTTTCTCTGTTCCCTCACAACAATCCAGATTCTTTTGGGGACTTACCAGTACAGTAACCATAACAGGAAGTACTTAATTTATTAAGCTACTGCTTTTCTTAATCTCAGTGGAGATATTTACTGATATACAGCTACCTACGCAGCATGTTCATGTCGTTCCTGAATGAGCATTTATCTCTCTCCCCTCACCACAAATCAGATTCTTCTGAGGAGTTCCCAGTACATTATCCTTTACCCTGTGTAATTACCTTAACAAGCTCCAGCTGTTTTTATTCTCAGAAGGTTTACTCCCTGATATACAGCTGCCTACCCCCTTCGTAAGTGCAGGTCCTAAATGAGCATTTTTCTCTGTTCCCTCACCAGTATCGAGATTCTTTTGCAGAGTTACCAGTACAGTATCCATACGAGGAAGTACTTAATTTATTAAGCTACTGCTTTTCTTAATCTCAGTGGAGATATTTACTGATAAACAGCTACCTACGCAGCATGTTCATGTCGTTCCTAAATGAGCTTTTATCCCTCTCCCTTCACCACAAATCAGATTCTTCTGAGGAGTTCCCAGTACATTATCCTTTCCCCTGTGTAATTACCTTAACAAGCTCCAGCTGTTTTTATTCTCAGAAGGTTTACTCCCTGATAAACAGCTGCCTACCCCCTTCGTAAGTGCAGGTCCTAAATTAGCTTTTTTCTCTGTTCCCTCGCCACAATCTAGATTCTTTTGGGGAGTTACCAGTACAGTAACAATACCAGGAAGTACTTAATTTATTAGCTACTGCTTTTCTTAATCTCAGTGGAGAATTTACTGATAAACAGCTACCTACGCAGCATGTTCATGTCGTTCTTAATTGAGCTTTTATCTCTCTCCCCTCACCACAAATCAGATTCTTCTGAGTAGTTCACAGTACATTATCCTTTCCCCTGTGTAATTACCTTAACAAGCTCCAGCTTTTTTATTCTCAGAAGGTTTACTCCCTGATATACAGCTGCCTACCCCCTTCGTAAGTGCAGGTCCTAAATGAGCTTTTTTCTCTGTTCCCTCACCACAATCCAGATTCTTTTGGGAGAGTTACCAGTACAGTAACCATACCAGGAAGTACTTAATTTATTAAGCTACTGCTTTTCTTAATCTCAGTGGAGATATTTACTGATAAACAGCTACGTACGCAGCATGTTCATGTCGTTCCTAAATGAGCTTTTATCTCTCTCCCCTCACCACAAATCAGATTCTTCTGAGGAGTTCCCAGTACATTATCCTTTCCCCTGTGTAATTACCTTAATAAGCTCCAGCTGTTTTTATTCTCAGAAGGTTTACTCCCTGATATACAGCTGCCTACCCCCTTCGTAAGTGCAGGTCCTAAATGAGCTTTTTTCTCTTTTCCCTCACCACAATCTAGATTCTTTTGGGGAGTTACCAGTACAATAACCATACCAGGAAGTACTTAATTTATTAAGCTACTGCTTTTCTTAATCACAGTGGAGATATTTACTGATAAACAGCTACCTACGCAGCATGTTCATTTCGTTCCTGAATGAGCTTTTATCTCTCTTCCCTCACCACAAATCAGATTCTTCTGAGGAGTTCCCAGTACATTATCCTTTCCCCTGTGTAAATACCTTAACAAGCTCCAGCTGTTTTTATTCTCAGAAGGTTTACTCCCTGATATACACCTGCCTACCCCCTTCGTAAGTGCAGGTCCTAAATGAGCTTTTTTCTCTGTTCCCGCACCACAATCCAGATTCAATTGGGGAGTTACCAGTACAGTTACCATACCAGGAAGTACTTAATTTTTAAGCTACTGCTTTTCTTAATCTCAGTGGAGATATTTACTGATAAACAGCTACCTACGCAGCATGTTCGTGTCGTTCCTAAAGAGCTTTTATCTCTCTCCTCTCACCACAAATCAGATTCTTCTGAGGTGTTCCCAGTACATTATCCTTTCCCCTGTGTAATTACCTTAACAAGTTCCAGCTGTTTTTATTCTCAGAAGGTTTACTCCCTGATATACAGCTGCCTAACCCCTTCGTAAGTGCAGGTCCTAAATGAGCTTTTTTCTCTGTTCCCTCACCACAATCCAGATTCTTTTGGGGAGTTACCAGTACAGTAACCATACCAGGAAGTACTTTATTTATTAAGCTACTGCTTTTCTTAATCTCAGTGGAGATATTTACTGATAAACAGCTACATACGCAGCATGTTCATGTCGTTCCTGAATGAGCTTTTATCTCTCTCCCCTCACCACAAATCAGATTCTTCTGAGGAGTTCCCAGTACATTATCCTTTCCCCTGTGTAATTACCTTAACAAGCTCCAGCTGTTTTTATTCTAATAAGGTTTACTCCCTGATATACAGCTGCCTACCCCCTTCGTAAGTGCAGGTCCTAAATGAGCTTTTTTCTCTGTTCCCTCACCACAATCCAGATTCTTTTGGGGAGTTACCAGTACAATATCCATACCAGGAAGTACTTAATTTATTAAGCTACTGCTTTTCTTAATTTCAGTGGAGATATTTACTGATAAACAGCTACGTATGCAGCATGTTCATGTCGTTCCTAAATGAGCTTTTATCTCTCTCCCCTCACCACAAATCAGATGCTTCTGAGTAGTTCCCAGTACACTATCCTTTCCCCTGTGTAATTACCTTAACAAGCTCCAGCTGTTTTTATTCTCAGAAGGTTTATTCCCCGATATAGAGCTGCTTACCCCTTTCGTAAGTGCAGGTCATAAATGAGCTTTTTTCTCTGTTCCATCACCAAAAATCCAGATTCTTTTGGGGAGTTACCAGTACAGTAATCATACTAGGAAGTACTTAATTTATTAAGCTACTGCTTTTCTTAATCTCAGTGGAGATATCTACTGATAACAGCTACCTACCCAGCATGTTCATGTCGTTCCTAAATGAGCTTTATCTCTCTCCCCTCACGACAAATCAGATTCTTCTGTGAGTTCCCAGTACATTATCCTTTCCCCTGTGTAATTACTTGAACAAGCTCCAGCTGTTTTTATTCTCGGAAGTTTTACTCCCTGATATACAGCTGCCTAACACCTTCGTAAGTGCAGGTCCTAAATGAGCTTTTTTCTCTGTTCCCTCACCACAATCCAGATTCTTTGGGGAGTTACTAGTACAGTATCCATACCAGGAAGTACTTAATTTATTACGCTACTTCTTTTCTTAATCTCAGTGGAGATATTTACTGATAAACAGCTACGTTTGAAGCATGTTCATGTCGTTCCTAAATGAGCTTTTATCTCCCTCCCCTCACCACAAATCAGATTCTTCTGAGGAGTTCCCAGTACATTATCCTTTCCCCTGTGTAATTACCTTAACAAGCTCCAGCTGTTTTTATTCTCAGAAGGTTTACTCCCTGATATACAGCTGCCTACCCCCTTCGTAAGTGCAGGTCCTAAATGAGCTTTTTTCTCTGTTCCCTCACCACAATCCAGATTCTTTTGGGGAGTTACCAGTACAGTAACCATACCAGGAAGTACTTAATTTATTAAGCTACTGCTTTTCTTAATCTCAGTGGAGATATTTACTGATAAACAGCTACCTACGCAGCATGTTCATGTCGTTGCTAAATGAGCTTTTATCTCTCTCCCCTCACCACAAATCACACTCTTCTGAGGAGTTCCCAGTACATTATCCTTTCCCCTGTGTAATTACCTTAACAAGCTCCAGCTGTTTTTATTCTCAGAAGGTTTACTCCCTGATATACAGCTGCCTACCCCCTTCGTAAGTGAAGGTCCTAAATGAGCTTTTTTCTTTGTTTCCTCACCACAATCCAGATTCTTTTGGGGAGTTACCAGTAAAGTAACCATACCAGGAAGTACTTAATTTATAAGCTACTGCTTTTCTTAATCTCAGTGGAGATATTTACGGATAAACAGCTACCTACGCAGCATGTTCATGTCGTTCCTAAATGAGATTTTTCTCTGTTCCCTCACCACAATCCAGATTCTTTTGGGGAGTTACCAGTACAGTAACCATACCAGGAAGTACTTAATTTATTAAGCTACAGCTTTTCTTAATCTCAGTGGAGATATTTACTGATAAACAGCTACCTACGCAGCATGGTCCATGTCGTTCCTAAATGAGCTTTTATCTCTCTCCACTCACCACAAATCAGTTTCTCCTGAGGAGTTCCCAGTACATTATCCTTTCTCCTGTGTAATGACCTTAACAAGCTCCAGCTGTTTTTATTCTCAGAAGGTTTACTCCCTGATATACGGCTGCCTACCCCCTTCCTAAGTGCAGGTCCTAAATGAGCTTTTTTCTCTGTTCCCTCACCACAATCCAGATTCTTTTGGGGAGTTACTAGTACAGTAACCATACCAGGAAGTACTTAATTTATTAAGCTACTGCTTTTCTTAATCTCAGTGGAGATATTTACTGATAAACAGCTACCTACGCAGCATGTTCATGTCGTTCCTAAATGAGCTTTTATCTCTCTCCCCTCACCACAAATCAGATTCTTCTGAGGATTCCAGTACATTATCCTTTCCCCTGTGTAATTACCTTAACAAGCTCCAGCTGTTTTTATTCTCAGAAGGTTTACTCCCTGGATATACAGCTGCCTACCACCTTCGTAAGTGCAGGTCCTAAATGAGCTTTTTTCTCTGTTCCCTCACCACAATCCAGATTCTTTTGGGGAGTTACCAGTACAGTATCCATACCAGGAATTACTTAATTTATTAAGCTACTGCTTTTCTTAATCTCAGTGGAGATATTTACTGATAAACAGCTACATACGCAGCATGTTCATGTCGTTCCTAAATGAGCTTTTATCTCTCTCCCCTCAAAACAAATCAGATTCTTCTGAGGATTTCCCAGTACATTATCCTTTCCCCTGTGTAATTACCCTAACAAGCACCAGCTGTTTTTATTCTCAGAAGTTTACTCCCTGATATACAGCTGCCTACCCCATTCGTAAGTGCAGGTCCTAAGTGAGCTTTTTTTCTCTGTTCCCTCACCACAATCCAGATTCTTTTGGGGAGTTACAAGTACAGTTACCATACCAGGAAGTACTTAATTTATTAAGCTACTGCTTTTCTTAATCTCAGTGGAGATATTTACTGATAAACAGCTACCTACGCAGCATGTTCATGTCGTTCCTAAATGAGCTTTTTTCTCTGTTCCCTCACCACAATCCTGATTCTTTTGGGGAGTTACCAGTACAGTATCCACACCAGGAAGTACTCAATTTATTACGCTACTGCTTTTCTTAATCTCAGTGGAGGTATTTACTGATAAACAGCTACGTATGCAGCATGTTCATGTCGTTCCTAAATTAGCTTTTATCTCTCTCCCCTCACCACAAATCAGATTCTTCTGAGGAGTTCCCAGTACATTATCCTTTCCCTGTGTAATTACCTTAACAAGCTCCAGCTGTTTTTATTCTCAGAAGGTTTACTCCCTGATATACTGCGGCCTACCCCCTTCGTAAGTGCAGGTCCTAATGAGCTTTTTTCTCTGTTCCCTCACCACAATCCAGGTTCTTTTGGGGAGTTAAAAGTACAGTAACCATACCAGGTAGTACTTAATTTATTAAGCTACTGCTTTTCTTAATCTGAGTGGAGAGATTTACTGATAAACAGCTACCTACGCAGCATGTTCATGTCGTTCCTAAATGAGCTTTTATATCTCTCCCTCACCACAAATCAGATTCTTCTGAGGAGTTCCCAGTACACTATCCTTTCCCCTGTGTAATTACCGTAACAAGCTCCAGCTGTTTTTATTTTCAGAATGTTTACTCCCTGATATACAGCTGCCTACACCCTTCATAAGTGCAGGTCCTAAATGAGCTTTTTTCTCTGTTCCTCACCACAATCCAGATTCTGTTGGAAAGTTACCAGTACAGTAACCATTCCAGGAAGTACTTAATTTATTAAGCTACTGCTTTTCTTAATCTCAGTGGAGATATTTACTGATAAACAGCTACCTACGCAGCATGTTCATGTCGTTCCTAAATGAGCTTTTATCTCTCTCCCCTCACCACAAATCAGATTCTTCTGAGGAGTTCCCAGTACATTATACTTTCCCCTGTGTAATTACCTTAACAAGCTCCAGCTGTTTTAATTCTCAGAAGGGATACTCCCTGATATACAGCTGCCTACCCCGTTCGTAAGTGCAGGTCTTAAATGAGTTTTTTGTCTGTTCCCTCACCACAATCCAGATTCTTCTGGGGAGTTACCAGTACAGTAACCATACCAGGAAGTACTTAATTTATTAAGCTACTGCTTTTCTTAATCTCAGTGGAGATATTTACTGATAAACAGCTACCTACGCAGCATGTACATGTCGTTCCTAAATAAGCTTTTATCTCTCTCCCCTCACCACAAATCAGACTCTTCTGAGGAGTTCCCGGTACATTATCCTTTCCCCTGTGTAATTACCTTAACAAGCTCCAGCTGTTTTTATTCTCAGAAGTTTTACTTCCTGATATACAGTTGCCTACCCCCTTCGTAAGAGCAGGTCCTAAATGAGCATTTTTCTCTATTCCCTCACCACAATCCAGATTCTTTTGGTGAGTTACCAGTACAGAAACCATACCAGGAAGTACTTAATTTATTAAGCTACTGCTTTTCTTAATCTCAGTGGAGATATTTACTGATAAACAGCTACCTACGCATCATGTTCATGTCGTTAATAAATGAGCTTTTATCTCTCTCCCCTCACCACAAATCAGATTCTTCTGAGGAGTTCCCAGTACATTATCCTTTCCCCTGTGTAATTACCTTAACAAGCTCCAGCTGTTTTTATTCTAAGAAGGTTTACTCCCTGATATACAGCTGCCTACCCCCTTCGTAAGTGCAGGTCCTAAATGAGCTTTTTTCTCTGTTCCCTCACCACAATCCAGATTCTTTTGGGGAGTTACCAGTACAATATCCATACCAGGAAGTACTTAATTTATTAAGCTACTGCTTTTCTTAATCTCAGTGGAGATATTTACTGATAAACAGCTACGTATGCAGCATGTTCATGTCGTTCCTAAATGAGCTTTTATCTCTCTCCCCTCACCACAAATCAGATGCTTCTGAGTAGTTCCCAGTACACTATCCTTTCCCCTGTGTAATTACCTTAAAAAGCTCCAGCTGTTTTTATTCTCAGAAGGTTTACTCCCCGATATAGAGCTGCTTACCCCTTTCGTAAGTGCAGGTCATAAATGAGCTTTTTTCTCTGTTCCATCACCAAAATCCAGATTCTTTTGGGGAGTTACCAGTACAGTAACCATACCAGGAAGTACTTAATTTATTAAGCAACTGCTTTTCTTAATCTCAGTGGAGATATTTACTGATAAACAACTACCTATGCAGCATTTTCATGTCGTTCCTAAATGAGCTTATATCTCTCTCCCCTCACCACAAATCAGATTCTTCTGAGGAGTTCCCAGTACATTATCCTTTCCCCTGTGTAATTACCTTAACAAGCTCCAGCTGTTTTTATTCTAAGAAGGTTTACTCCCTGATATACAGCTGCATACCCCCTTCGTAAGTGCAGGTCCTAAATGAGCTTTTTTCTCTGTTCCCTCACCACAATCCAGATTCTTTTGGGGAGTTACCAGTACAATATCCATACCAGGAAGTACTTAATTTATTAATCTACTGCTTTTCTTAATCTCAGTGGAGATATTTACTGATAAACAGCTACGTATGCAGCATGTTCATGTCGTTCCTAAATGAGCTTTTATCTCTCTCCCCTCACCACAAATCAGATGCTTCTGAGTAGTTCCCAGTACACTATCCTTTCCCCTGTGTAATTACCTTAACAAGCTCCAGCTGTTTTTATTCTCAGAAGGTTTACTCCCCGATATAGAGCTGCTTACCCTTTCGTAAGTGCAGGTCATAAATGAGCTTTTTTCTCTGTTCCATCACCAAAATCCTGATTCTTTTGGGGAGTTACCAGTACAGTAATCATACTAGGAAGTACTTAATTTATTAAGCTACTGCTTTTCTTAATCTCAGTGGAGATATCTACTGATAAACAGCTACCTACCCAGCATGTTCATGTCGTTCCTAAATGAGCTTTTATCTCTCTCCCCTCACGACAAATCAGATTCTTCTGTGGAGTTCCCAGTACATTATCCTTTCCCCTGTGTAATTACTTGAACAAGCTCCAGCTGTTTTTATTCTCGGAAGTTTTACTCCCTGATATACAGCTGCCTAACCCCTTCGTAAGTGCAGGTCCTAAATGAGCTTTTTTCTCTGTTCCCTCACCACAATCCAGATTCTTTTGGGAGTTACTAGTACAGTATCCATACCAGGAAGTACTTAATTTATTACGCTACTTCTTTTCTTAATCTCAGTGGAGATATTTACTGATAAACAGCTACGTTTGAAGCATGTTCATGTCGTTCCTAAATGAGCTTTTATCTCCCTCCCCTCACCACAAATCAGATTCTTCTGAGGAGTTCCCAGTACATATACTTTCCCCTGTGTAATTACCTTAACAAGCTCCAGCTGTTTTTATTCTCAGAAGGTTTACTCCCTGATATACAGCTGCCTACCCCCTTCGAAAGTGCAGGTCCTAAATGAGCTTTTTTCTCTGTTCCCTCACCACAATCCAGATTCTTTTGGGGAGTTACCTAGTACAGTAACCATACCAGGAAGTACTTAATTTATTAAGCTACTGCTTTTCTTAATCTCAGTGGAGATATTTACTGATAAACAGCTACCTACGCAGCATGTTCATGTCGTTGCTAAATGAGCTTTTATCTCTCTCCCCTCACCACAAATCACACTCTTCTGAGGAGTTCCCAGTACATTATCCTTTCCCCTGTGTAATTACCTTAACAAGCTCCAGCTGTTTTTATTCTCAGAAGGTTTACTCCCTGATATACAGCTGCCTACCCCCTTCGTAAGTGAAGGTCTTAAATGAGCTTTTTTCTTTGTTTCCTCACCACAATCCAGATTCTTTTGGGGAGTTACCAGTAAAGTAACCATACCAGGAAGTACTTAATTTATTAAGCTACTGCTTTTCTTAATCTCAGTGGAGATATTTACGGATAAACAGCTACCTACGCAGCATGTTCATGTCGTTCCTAAATGAGATTTTTCTCTGTTCCCTCACCACAATCCAGATTCTTTTGGGGAGTTACCAGTACAGTAACCATACCAGGAAGTACTTAATTTATTAAGCTACAGCTTTTATTAATCTCAGTGGAGATATTTACTGATAAACAGCTACCTACGCAGCATGGTCATGTCGTTCCTAAATGAGCTTTTATCTCTCTCCACTCACCACAAATCAGTTTCTCCTGAGGAGTTCCCTGTACATTATCCTTTCTCCTGTGTAATGACCTTAACAAGCTCCAGCTGTTTTTATTCTCAGAAGGTTTACTCCCTGATATACGGCTGCCTACCCCCTTCCTAAGTGCAGGTCCTAAATGAGCTTTTTTCTCTGTTCCCTCACCACAATCCAGATTCTTTTGGGGAGTTACTAGTACAGTAACCATACCAGGAAGTACTTAATTTATTAAGCTACTGCTTTTCTTAATCTCAGTGGAGATATTTACTGATAAACAGCTACCTACGCAGCATGTTCATGTCGTTCCTAAATGAGCTTTTATCTCTCTCCCCTCACCACAAATCAGATTCTTCTGAGGAGTTCCCAGTACATTATCCTTTCCCCTGTGTAATTACCTTAACAAGCTCCAGCTGTTTTTATTCTCAGAAGGTTTACTCCTGATATACAGCTGCCTACCCCCTTCGTAAGTGCAGGTCCTAAATGAGCTTTTTTCACTGTTCCCTCACCACAATCCAGATTCTTTTGGGGAGTTACCAGTACAGTATCCATACCAGGAATTACTTAATTTATTAAGCTACTGCTTTTCTTAATCTCAGTGGTGATATTTACTGATAAACAGCTACATACGCAGCATGTTCATGTCGTTCCTAAATGAGCTTTTATCTCTCTCCCCTCAAAACAAATCAGATTCTTCTGAGGATTTCCCAGTACATTATCCTTTCCCTGTGTAATTACCCTAACAAGCACCAGCTGTTTTTTTTCTCAGAAGTTTTACTCCCTGATATACAGCTGCCTACCCCATTCGTAAGTGCAGGTCCTAAGTGAGCTTTTTTTCTCTGTTCCCTCACCACAATCCAGATTCTTTTGGGGAGTTACAAGTACAGTAACCATACCAGGAAGTACTTAATTTATTAAGCTACTGCTTTTCTTAATCTCAGTGGAGATATTTACTGATAAACAGCTACCTACGCAGCATGTTCATGTCGTTCCTAAATGAGCTTTTTTCTCTGTTCCCTCACCACAATCCAGATTCTTTTGGGGAGTTACCAGTACAGTATCCACACCAAGAAGTACTCAATTTATTACGCTACTGCTTTTCTTAATCTCAGTGGAGGTATTTACTGATAAACAGCTACGTATGCAGCATGTTCATGTCGTTCCTAAATGAGCTTTTATCTCTCTCCCCTCACCACAAATCAGATTCTTCTGAGGAGTTCCCAGTACATTATCCTTTCCCCTGTGTAATTACCTTAACAAGCTCCAGCTGTTTTTATTCTCAGAAGGTTTACTCCCTGATATACTGCGGCCTACCCCCTTCGTAAGTGCAGGTCCTAAATGAGCTTTTTTCTCTGTTCCCTCACCACAACCCAGGTTCTTTTGGGGAGTTAAAAGTACAGTAACCATACCAGGTAGTACTTAATTTATTAAGCTACTGCTTTTCTTAATCTGAGTGGAGAGATTTACTGATAAACAGCTACCTACGCAGCATGTTCATGTCGTTCCTAAATGAGCTTTTATATCTCTCCCCTCACCACAAATCAGATTCTTCTGAGAGTTTCCCAGTACATTATACTTTCCCCTGTGTAATTACCTTAACAAGCTCCAGCTGTTTTATTCTCAGAAGGGATACTCCCTGATATACAGCTGCCTACCCCGTTCGTAAGTGCAGGTCTTAATGAGTTTTTTTGTCTGTTCCCTCACCACAATCCAGATTCTTCTGGGAGTTACCAGTACAGTAACCATACCAGGAAGTACTTAATTTATTAAGCTACTGCTTTTCTTAATCTCAGTGGAGATATTTACTGATATACAGCTACCTACGCAGCATGTACATGTCGTTCCTAAATAAGCTTTTAATCTCTCTCCCCTCACCACAAATCAGACTCTTCTGAGGAGTTCCCGGTACATTATACTTTCCCCTGTGTATTTACCTTAACAAGCTCCAGCTGTTTTTATTCTCAGAAGTTTTACTTCCTGATATACAGTTGCCTACCCCCTTCGTAAGAGCAGGTCCTAAATGAGCATTTTTCTCTATTCCCTCACCACAATCCAGATTCTTTTGGTGAGTTACCAGTACAGTAACCATACCAGGAAGTACTTAATTTATTAAGCTACTGCTTTTCTTAATCTCAGTGGAGATATTTACTGATAAACAGCTACCTACGCATCATGTTCATGTCGTTAATAAATGAGCTTTTATCTCTCTCCCCTCACCACAAATCAGATTCTTCTGAGGAGTTCCCAGTACATTATCCTTTCCCCTGTGTAATTACCTTAACAAGCTCCAGCTGTTTTTATTCTAAGAAGGTTTACTCCCTGATATACAGCTGCCTACCCCCTTCGTAAGTGCAGGTCCTAAATGAGCTTTTTTCTCTGTTCCCTCACCACAATCCAGATTCTTTTGGGGAGTTACCAGTACAATATCCATACCAGGAAGTACTTAATTTATTAAGCTACTGCTTTTCTTAATCTCAGTGGAGATATTTACTGATAAACAGCTACGTATGCAGCATGTTCATGTCGTTCCTAAATGAGCTTTTATCTCTCTCCCCTCACCACAAATCAGATGCTTCTGAGTAGTTCCCAGTACACTATCTTTCCCCTGTGTAATTACCTTAAAAAGCTCCAGCTGTTTTTATTCTCAGAAGGTTTACTCCCCGATATAGAGCTGCTTACCCCTTTCGTAAGTGCAGGTCATAAATGAGCTTTTTTCTCTGTTCCATCACCAAAATCCAGATTCTTTTGGGGAGTTACCAGTACAGTAACCATACCAGGAAGTACTTAATTTATTAAGCAACTGCTTTTCTTAATCTCAGTGGAGATATTTACTGATAAACAACTACCTATGCAGCATTTTCATGTCGTTCCTAAATGAGCTTATATCTCTCTCCCCTCACCACAAATCAGATTCTTCTGAGGAGTTCCCAGTACATTATCCTTTCCCCTGTGTAATTACCTAACAAGCTCCAGCTGTTTTTATTCTAAGAAGGTTTACTCCCTGATATACAGCTGCATACCCCTTCGTAAGTGCAGGTCCTAAATGAGCTTTTTTCTCTGTTCCCTCACCACAATCCAGATTCTTTTGGGGAGTTACCAGTACAATATCCATACCAGGAAGTACTTAATTTATTAATCTACTGCTTTTCTTAATCTCAGTGGAGATATTTACTGATAAACAGCTACGTATGCAGCATGTTCATGTCGTTCCTAAATGAGCTTTTATCTCTCTCCCCTCACCACAAATCAGATGCTTCTGAGTAGTTCCCAGTACACTATCCTTTCCCCTGTGTAATTACCTTAACAAGCTCCAGCTGTTTTTATTCTCAGAAGGTTTACTCCCCGATATAGAGCTGCTTACCCTTTCGTAAGTGCAGGTCATAAATGAGCTTTTTTCTCTGTTCCATCACCAAAATCCAGATTCTTTTGGGAGTTACCAGTACAGTAATCATACTAGGAAGTACTTAATTTATTAAGCTACTGCTTTTCTTAATCTCAGTGGAGATATCTACTGATAAACAGCTACCTACCCAGCATGTTCATGTCGTTCCTAAATGAGCTTTTATCTCTCTCCCCTCACGACAAATCAGATTCTTCTGTGGAGTTCCCAGTACATTATCCTTTCCCCTGTGTAATTACTTGAACAAGCTCCAGCTGTTTTTATTCTCGGAAGTTTTACTCCCTGATATACAGCTGCCTAACACCTTCGTAAGTGCAGGTCCTAAATGAGCTTTTTTCTCTGTTCCCTCACCACAATCCAGATTCTTTTGGGGAGTTACTAGTACAGTATCCATACCAGGAAGTACTTAATTTATTACGCTACTTCTTTTCTTAATCTCAGTGGAGATATTTACTGATAAACAGCTACGTTTGAAGCATGTTCATGTCGTTCCTAAATGAGCTTTTATCTCCCTCCCCTCACCACAAATCAGATTCTTCTGAGGAGTTCCCAGTACATTATCCTTTCCCCTGTGTAATTACCTTAACAAGCTCCAGCTGTTTTTATTCTCAGAAGGTTACTCCCTGATATACAGCTGCCTACCCCCTTCGTAAGTGCAGGTCCTAAATGAGCTTTTTTCTCTGTTCCCTCACCACAATCCAGATTCTTTGGGGAGTTACCAGTACAGTAACCATACCAGGAAGTACTTAATTTATTAAGCTACTGCTTTTCTTAATCTCAGTGGAGATATTTACTGATAAACAGCTACCTACGCAGCATGTTCATGTCGTTGCTAAATGAGCTTTTATCTCTCTCCCCTCACCACAAATCACACTCTTCTGAGGAGTTCCCAGTACATTATCCTTTCCCCTGTGTAATTACCTTAACAAGCTCCAGCTGTTTTTATTCTCAGAAGGTTTACTCCCTGATATACAGCTGCCTACCCCCTTCGTAAGTGAAGGTCCTAAATGAGCTTTTTTCTTTGTTTCCTCACCACAATCCAGATTCTTTTGGGGAGTTACCAGTAAAGTAACCATACCAGGAAGTACTTAATTTATTAAGCTACTGCTTTTCTTAATCTCAGTGGAGATATTTACGGATAAACAGCTACCTACGCAGCATGTTCATGTCGTTCCTAAATGAGATTTTTCTCTGTTCCCTCACCACAATCCAGATTCTTTTGGGGAGTTACCAGTACAGTAACCATACCAGGAAGTACTTAATTTATTAAGCTACAGCTTTTCTTAATCTCAGTGGAGATATTTACTGATAAACAGCTACCTACGCAGCATGGTCATGTCGTTCCTAAATGAGCTTTTATCTCTCTCCACTCACCACAAATCAGTTTCTCCTGAGGAGTTCCCAGTACATTATCCTTTCTCCTGTGTAATGACCTTAACAAGCTCCAGCTGTTTTTATTCTCAGAAGGTTTACTCCCAGATATACGGCTGCCTACCCCCTTCCTAAGTGCAGGTCCTAAATGAGCTTTTTTCTCTGTTCCCTCACCACAATCCAGATTCTTTTGGGGAGTTACTAGTACAGTAACCATACCAGGAAGTACTTAATTTATTAAGCTACTGCTTTTCTTAATCTCAGTGGAGATATTTACTGATAAACAGCTACCTACGCAGCATGTTCATGTCGTTCCTAAATGAGCTTTTATCTCTCTCCCCCTCACCACAAATCAGATTCTTCTGAGGAGTTCCCAGTACATTATCCTTTCCCCTGTGTAATTACCTTAACAAGCTCCAGCTGTTTTTATTCTCAGAAGGTTTACTCCCTGATATACAGCTGCCTACCCCCTTCGTAAGTGCAGGTCCTAAATGAGCTTTTTTCACTGTTCCCTCACCACAATCCAGATTCTTTTGGGGGAGTTACCAGTACAGTATCCATACCAGGAATTACTTAATTTATTAAGCTACTGCTTTTCTTAATCTCAGTGGAGATATTTACTGATAAACAGCTACATACGCAGCATGTTCATGTCGTTCCTAAATGAGCTTTTATCTCTCTCCCCTCAAAACAAATCAGATTCTTCTGAGGATTTCCCAGTACATTATCCTTTCCCCTGTGTAATTACCCTAACAAGCACCAGCTGTTTTTATTCTCAGAAGTTTTACTCCCTGATATACAGCTGCCTACCCCATTCGTAAGTGCAGGTCCTAAGTGAGCTTTTTTCTCTGTTCCCTCACCACAATCCAGATTCTTTTGGGGAGTTACAAGTACAGTAACCATACCAGGAAGTACTTAATTTATTAAGCTACTGCTTTTCTTAATCTCAGTGGAGATAATTTACTGATAAACAGCTACCTACGCAGCATGTTCATGTCGTTCCTAAATGAGCTTTTTTCTCTGTTCCCTCACCACAATCCAGATTCTTTTGGGGAGTTACCAGTACAGTATCCACACCAAGAAGTACTCAATTTATTACGCTACTGCTTTTCTTAATCTCAGTGGAGGTATTTACTGATAAACAGCTACGTATGCAGCATGTTCATGTCGTTCCTAAATGAGCTTTTATCTCTCTCCCCTCACCACAAATCAGATTCTTCTGAGGAGTTCCCAGTACATTATCCTTTCCCCTGTGTAATTACCTTAACAAGCTCCAGCTGTTTTTATTCTCAGAAGGTTTACTCCCTGATATACTGCGGCCTACCCCCTTCGTAAGTGCAGGTCCTAAATGAGCTTTTTTCTCTGTTCCCTCACCACAACCCAGGTTCTTTTGGGAGTTAAAAGTACAGTAACCATACCAGGTAGTACTTAATTTATTAAGTTACTGCTTTTCTTAATCTGAGTGGAGAGATTTACTGATAAACAGCTACCTACGCAGCATGTTCATGTCGTTCCTAAATGAGCTTTTATATCTCTCCCCTCACCACAAATCAGATTCTTCTGAGGAGTTCCCAGTACACTATCCTTTCCCCTGTGTAATTACCGTAACAAGCTCCAGCTGTTTTTATTTTCAGAATGTTTACTCCCTGATATACAGCTGCCTACACCCTTCATATGTGCAGGTCCTAATGAGCTTTTTTCTCTGTTCCCTCACCACAATCCAGATTCTTTTGGAAAGTTACCAGTACAGTAACCATTCCAGGAAGTACTTAATTTATTAAGCTACTGCTTTTCTTAATCTCAGTGGAGATATTTACTGATAAACAGCTACCTACGCAGCATGTTCCATGTCGTTCCTAAATGAGCTTTTATCTCTCTCCCCTCACCACAAATCAGATTCTTCTGAGGAGTTCCCAGTACATTATACTTTCCCCTGTGTAATTACCTTAACAAGCTCAGCTGTTTTTTATTCTCAGAAGGGATACTCCCTGATATACAGCTGCCTAACCCGTTCGTAAGTGCAGGTCTTAAATGAGCTTTTTTGTCTGTTCCCTCACCACAATCCAGATTCTTCTGGGGAGTTACCAGTACAGTAACCATACCAGGAAGTACTTAATTTATTAAGCTACTGCTTTTCTTAATCTCAGTGGAGATATTACTGATAAACAGCTACCTACGCAGCATGTACATGTCGTTCCTAAATAAGCTTTTATCTCTCTCCCCTCACCACAAATCAGATTCTTCTGAGGAGTTCCCGGTACATTATCCTTTCCCCTGTGTAATTACCTTAACAAGCTCCAGCTGTTTTTATTCTCAGAAGTTTTACTTCCTGATATACAGTTGCCTACCCCCTTCGTAAGAGCAGGTCCTAAATGAGCATTTTTCTCTATTCCCTCACCACAATCCAGATTCTTTTGGTGAGTTACCAGTACAGTAACCATACCAGGAAGTACTTAATTTATTAAGCTACTGCTTTTCTTAATCTCAGTGGAGATATTTACTGATAAACAGCTACCTACGCATCATGTTCATGTCGTTAATAAATGAGCTTTTATCTCTCTCTCCTCACCACAAATCAGATTCTTCTGAGGATTTCCCAGTACATTATCCTTTCCCCTGTGTAATTACCTTAACAATCTCCAGCTGTTTTTATTCTCAGAAGGTTTTACTCCCTGATATACAGCTGCCTACCCCCTTCGTAAGTGCAGGTCTTAAATGAGCTTTTTTCTCTGTTCCCTCACCACAATCCAGATTCTTTTGGGGAGTTACCACTACAGTAACCATACCAGGAAGTACTTAATTTATTAAGCTACTGCTTTTCTTAATCTCAGTGGAGATATTTACTGATAAACAGCTACGTATGCAGCATGTTCATGTCGTTCCTAAATGAGCTTTTTTCTCTGTTCCCTCACTACAATCCAGATTCTTTTGGGAGTTACCAGTACAGTAATCATACTAGGAAGTACTTAATTTATTAAGCTACTGCTTTTCTTAATCTCAGTGGAGATATCTACTGATAAACAGCTACCTACCCAGCATGTTCATGTCGTTCCTAAATGAGCTTTTATCTCTCTCCCCTCACGACAAATCAGATTCTTCTGTGGAGTTCCCAGTACATTATCCTTTCCCCTGTGTAATTACTTGAACAAGCTCCAGCTGTTTTTATTCTCGGAAGTTTTACTCCCTGATATACAGCTGCCTAACCCCTTCGTAAGTGCAGGTCCTAAATGAGCTTTTTTCTCTGTTCCCTCACCACAATCCAGATTCTTTTGGGGAGTTACTAGTACAGTATCCATACCAGGAAGTACTTAATTTATTACGCTACTTCTTTTCTTAATCTCAGTGGAGATATTTACTGATAAACAGCTACGTTTGAAGCATGTTCATGTCGTTCCTAAATGAGCTTTTATCTCCCTCCCCTCACCACAATCACACTCTTCTGAGGAGTTCCCAGTACATTATCCTTTCCCCTGTGTAATTACCTTAACAAGCTCCAGCTGTTTTTATTCTCAGAAGGTTTACTCCCTGATATACAGCTGCCTACCCCCTTCGTAAGTGAAGGTCCTAAATGAGCTTTTTTCTTTGTTTCCTCACCACAATCCAGATTGTTTTGGGGAGTTACCAGTAAAGTAACCATACCAGGAGTACTTAATTTATTAAGCTTCTGCTTTTCTTAATCTCAGTGGAGATATTTACTGATAAACAGCTACCTACGCAGCATGTTCATGTCGTTCCTAAATGAGATTTTTCTCTGTTCCCTCACCACAATCCAGATTCTTTTGGGGAGTTACCAGTACAGTATACATACAAGGAAGTACTTAATTTATTAAGCTACTGCTTTTCTTAATCTCAGTGGAGATAATTACTGAGAAACAGCTACCTACGCAGCATGTTCATGTCTTTCCTAAATGAGCTTTTATCTCTCTCCCCTCACCACAAATCAGATTCTTCTGAGGAATTCCCAGTACATTATCCTTTCCCCTGTGTAATTACATTAACAAACTCCAGCAGTTTTTATTCTCAGAAGGTTTACTCCCTGATATACAGCTGCCTACCCCCTTCGTAAGTGCAGGTCCTAAATGAGCTTTTTTCTCTGTTCCCTCAGCACAATCCAGATTCTTTTGGGGAGTTACCAGTACAGTAACCATACCAGGAAGTACTTCATTTATTAAGCTACTGCTTTTCTTAATCTCAGTGGAGATATTTACTGATAAACAGCTACCTACGCAGCATGTTCATGTCGTTCCTATATGAGCTTTTATCTCTCTCCCCTCACCACAAATCAGATTCTTCTGAGGAGTTCCCAGAACATTATCCTTTCCCCTGTGTAATTTCCTTAACAAGCTCCAGCTGTTTTTATTCTCTGAAGGTTTACTCCCTGATATACAGCTGCCTACCCCCTTCGTAAGTGCAGGTCCTAAATGAGATTTTTTCTCTGTTCCCTCACCACATCCAGATTCTTTTGGGGAGTTTCCAGTACAGTAACCATACCAGGAGTACTTAATTTATTAAGCTACAGCTTTTCTTAATCTCAGTGGAGATATTTACTGATAAACAGCTACCTACGCAGCATGGTCATGTCGTTCCTAAATAAGCTTTTATCTCTCTCCACTCACCACAAATCAGTTTCTCCTGAGGAGTTCCCAGTACATTATCCTTTCTCCTGTGTAATGACCTTAACAAGCTCCAGCTCTATTTATCCTCAGAAGTTTACTCCCTGATATACAGCTGCCTACCCCCTTCGTAAGTGCAGGTCCTAAATGAGCTTTTTTCTCTGTTCCCTCACCACAATCCAGATTCTTTTGGGGAGTTACCAGTACAGTAACCATACCAGGAAGTACTTAATTTATTAAGCTACTGCTTTTCTTAATCTCAGTGGAGATAATTACTGATAAATAGCTACATACGTAGCATGTTCATGTCGTTCCTAAATGAGCTTTTTTCTCTGTTCCCTCACCACAATCCAGATTCTTTTGGGGAGTTACCAGTACAGTATCCATACCTGGAAGTAGTTAATTTATTAAGCTACTGCTTTTCTTAATCTCAGTGGAGATATTTACTGATAAACAGCTACGTATGCAGCATGTTCATGTCGTTCCTAAATGAGCTTTTATCTCTCTCCCCCACCACAAATCAGATTCTTCTGAGGACTTCCCAGTACATTATCGTTTCCCCTGTGGAATGACCTTAACAAGCTCCAGCTGTTTTTATTCTCAGAAGGTTTACTCCCTGATATACAGCTGCCTACCCCCTTCGTAAGTGCAGGTCCTAAATGAGCTTTTTTTCTCTGTTCCCTCACCACAATCCAGATTCTTTTGGGGAGTTACTAGTACAGTCACCATACCAGGAAGTACTTAATTAATTAAGCTACTGCTTTTCTTAATCTCAGTGGAGATATTTACTGATAAACAGCTACCTACGCAGCATGTTCATGTCGTTCCTAAATGAGCTTTTATCTCTCTCCCCTCACCACAAATCAGATTCTTCTGAGGAGTTCCCAGTACATTATCCTTTCCCCTGTGTAATTACCTTCACAAGCTCCAGCTGTTTTTTATTCTCAGAAGGTTTACTCCCTGATATACAGCTGCCTACCCCCTTCGTAAGTGCAGGTCCTAAATGAGCTTTTTTCTCTGTTCCCTCACCACAATCCAGATTCTTTTGGGGAGTTACCAGTACAGTATCCATACCAGGAATTACTTAATTTATTAAGCTACTGCTTTCCTTAATCTCAGTGGAGATATTTACTGATAAACAGCTACATACGCAGCATGTTCATGTCGTTCCTAAATGAGCTTTTATCTCTCTCCCCTCAAAACAAATCAGATTCTTCTGAGATTTCCCAGTACATTATCCTTTCCCCTGTGTAATTACCCTAACAAGCACCAGCTGTTTTTATTCTCAGAAGGTTTACTCCCTGATATACATCTGCCTACCCCATTCGTAAGTGCAGGTCCTAAGTGAGCTTTTTTCTCTGTTCCCTCACCACATCCAGATTCTTTTGGGGAGTTACAAGTACAGTAACCATACAGGAAGTACTTAATTTATTAAGCTCCTGCTTTTCTTAATCTCAGTGGAGATATTTACTGATAAACAGCTACCTACGCAGCATGTTCATGTCGTTCCTAAATGAGCTTTTTTCTCTGTTCCTCACCACAATCCAGATTCTTTTGGGGAGTGACCAGTACAGTATCCACACCAGGAAGTACTCAATTTATTAAGCTACTGCTTTTCTTAATCTCAGTGGAGGTATTTACTGATAAACAGCTACGTATGCAGCATGTTCATGTCGTTCCTAAATGAGCTTTTATCTCTCTCCCCTCACCACAAATCAGATTCTTCTGAGGAGTTCCCAGTACATTATCCTTTCCCCTGTGGAATTACCTTAACAAGCTCCAGCTGTTTTTATTCTCAGAAGGTTTACTCCCTGAATACAGATGCCTACCCCCTTCGTAAGTGCAGGTCCTAAATGAGCTTTTTTCTATGTTCCCTCACCACAATCCAGATTCTATGGGGAGTTTACTAGTCCAGTAACCATACCAGGAAATACTTATTTATTAAGCTACTGCTTTTCTTAATCTCAGTGGAGATATTTACTGATAAACAGCTACCTACGCAGCATGTTCATGTCGTTCTTCAATGAGCTTTTATCTCTCTCCCTCACCACAAATCAGATTCTTCTGAGGAGTTCCAAGTACATTATCTTTTCCCCTGTGGAATTACCTTAACAAGCTCCAGCTGTTTTTTATTCTCAGAATGTTTACTCCCTGATACACAGCTGCCTACCCCCTTCGTAAGTGCAGGTCCTAAATGAGCTTTTTCTCTGTTCCCTCACTGCAATCCAGATTCTTTTGGGGAGTTACCAGTACCGTAACCATACCAGGAATTACTTAATTTATTAAGCTACTGCTTTTCTTAATCTCAGTGGAGATATTTACTGATAAACAGCTACCTACACAGCATGTTCATGTCGTTCCTAAATGAGCTTTTTTCTCTGTTCCCTCACCACAATCCAGATTCTTTTGGGGAGTTACCAGTACTGTAACCATACCAGGAAGTACTTAATTTATTAAGCTACTGCTTTTCTTAATCTCAGTGGAGATATTTACTGATAAACAGCTACCTACGCAGCATGTTCATGTCGTTCCTAAATGAGCTTTTTTCTCTGTTCCCTCACCACAATCCAGATTCTTTTGGGTAGTTACCAGTCCAGTAACCATACCAGGAAGTACTTAGTTTATTAAGCTGCTACTTTTCTTAATCTCAGTGGAGATATTTACTGATAAACAGCTACGTACACAGCATGTTCATGTCGTTCCTAAAAGAGCTTTTATCTCTCTCCCCTCACCACAAATCAGATTCTTCTCAGGAGTTCCCAGTACATTATCGTCTCCCCCTGTGTAATTACCTTAAAAAGTTCCAGTTGTTTTTACTCTCAGAAGGTTTACTCCCTGATATACAGCTGCCTACCCCCTTCGTAAGTGCAGGTCCTAAATGAGCTTTTTTCTCTGTTCCCTCACCACAATCCAGATTCTTTTGGGGAGTTACCAGTACAGTAACCCTACCAGGAAGTACTTAATTTATTAAGCTACTGCTTTTCTAAATCTCAGTGGAGATATTTACTGATAAACAGCTACCTACGCAGCATGTTCATGTCGTTCCTAAATGAGCTTTTATCTCTCTCCCCTCACCACAAATCAGATTCTTCTGAGGAGTTCCCAGTACATTATCCTTTCCCCTGTGTAATTACCTTAACAAGCTCCAGCTGTTTTTATTCTCAGAAGGTTTACTCCCTGATATACAGCTGCCTACCCCCTTCGTAAGTTCAGGTCCTAAATGAGCTTTTTTCTCTGTTCCCTCACCACAATCCAGATTCTTTTGGGGAGTTACCAGTACAGTAACCATACCAGGAAGTACTTAATTTATTAAGCTACTGCTTTTCGTAATCTCAGTGGAGATATTTACTGATAAACAGCTATCTACCCAGCATGTTCATGTCGTTTCTAAATGAGCTTTTTTCTCTGTTCCCTCAACACAATCCAGATTCTTTTGGGAGTTACCAGTACAGTATCCATACCAGGAAGTACTTAATTTATTACGCTACTGCTTTTCTTAATCTCAGTGGAGATATTTACTGATAACAGCTACGTATGCAGAATGTTCATGTCGTTCCTAAATGAGCTTTTATCTCTCTCCCCTCACCACAAATAAGATTCTCGTGAGGAGTTCCCCGTACATTATCCTTTCCCCTGTGCAATTACCTTAACAAGCTCCAGCTGTTTTTATTCTCAGAAAGTTTACTCCCTGATATACAGCAGCCTACCCGCTTCGTAAGTGCAGGTCCTAAATGAGCTTTTTTCTCTGTTCCCTCACCACAATCCAGATTCTTTTGGGGAGTTACCAGTCCAGTAACCATACCAGGAAGTACTTAGTTTATTAAGCTGCTGCTTTTTTAATCTCAGTGAGATATTTACTGATAGACAGCTACGTACGCAGCATGTTCATGTCGTTCCTAAATTAGCTTTTATCTCTCTCCCCTCACCACAAATCAGATTCTTCTGAGGAGTTCCCAGTACATTATCCTTTCCCCTGTGTAATTATCTTAACAAGCTCCAGCTGTTTTTATTCTCATAACTTTTACTCCCTGATATACAGCTGCCTACCCCCTTCGTAAGTTCAGGTCCTAAATGAGCTTTTTTCTCTGTTCCCCCACCACAGTCCAGATTCTTTTGGGGAGTTACCAGGACAGTAACCATACCAGGAAGTACTAAATTTATTAAGCTACTGCTTTTCTTAATCTCAGTGGAGAAAATTACTGATAAACAGCTACCTACGCAGCATGTTCATGACGTTCCTAAATGAGCTTTTTTCTCTGTTCCCTCACCACAATCCAGATTCTTTTGGGGAGTTACCAATACAGTATCCATACCAGGAAGTACTTAATTTATTAAGCTACTGCTTTTCTTAATCTTAGTGGAGATATTTACTGATTAACAGCTACGTATGCAGCATGTTCATGTCGTTCCTAAATGAGCTTTTATCTCTCTCCCCTCACCACAAATCAGATTCTTCTGAGGAGCTCCCAGTACATTATCCTTTCCCCTGTGTAATTACCTTAACAAGCTCCAGCTGTTTTTATTGTCATAAGCGATATTCCCTGATATACAGCTGCCTACCCCCTTCGTAAGTGCAGGTCCTAAATGAGCTTTTTTCTCTGTTCCCTCACAACAATCCAGATTCTTTTGGGGACTTACCAGTACAGTAACCATACCAGGAAGTACTTAATTTATTAAGCTACTGCTTTTCTTAATCTCAGTGGAGATATTTACTGATAAACAGCTACCTACGCAGCATGTTCATGTCGTTCCTTAATGAGCTTTTATCTCTCTCCCCTCACCACAAATCAGATTCTTCGGAGGAGTTTCCAGTACATTATCCTTTCCCCTGTGTAATTACCTTAACAAGCTCCAGCTGTTTTTATTCTCAGAAGGTTTACTCCCTGATATACAGCTGCCTACCCCCTTTGTAAGTGCAGGGCCTAAATGCGCTTTTTTCTCTGTTCCCTCACCACAATCCAGATTCTTTTGGGGAGGTACCAGTACAGTAACCATACCAGGAAGTACTTAATTTATTAAGCTACTGCTTTTCTTAATCTCAGTGGAGATATTTACTGATAAACAGCTACCTACGCAGCATGTTCATGTCGTTCCTAAATGAGCTTTTATCTGTCTCCCCACACCACAAATCAGATTTTTCTGTGGAGTTCCCAGTACATTTTCCTTTCCCCTGTGTAATTACCTTAACAAGCTCGAGCTGTTTTTATTCTCAGAAAGTTTACTCCCTGATATACAGCTGCCTACTCCCTTCGTAAGTGCAGGTCCTAAATGAGCTTTTTTCTCTGTTCCCTCACCAAAATCCAGATTCTTTTGGGGAGTTACCAGTACAGTAACCATACCAGGAAGTACTTAATTTATTAAGCTACTGCTTTTCTTAATCTCAGTGGAGATATTTACTCATAAACAGCTACCTGTGCAACATGTTCATGTCGTTCCTAAATGAGCTTTTATCTCTCTCCCCTCACCACAAATCAGATTCTTCTGAGGAGTTCCAGTACATTATCCTTTCCCCTGTGTAATTACCTTAACAAGCTCCAGCTGTTTTTATTCTCAGAAGGTTTACTACCTGATATACAGCTGCCTACCCCCTTCGTAAGTGCAGGTCCTAAATGAGCTTATTTCTCTGTTCCCTCACCACAATCCAGATTCTTCTGAGGAGTTCCCAGTACATTATCCTTTCCCCTGTGTAATTACCTTAACAAGCTCCAGGTGTTTTTATTGTCAGAAAGTTTACTCCCTGATATACAGCTGCCTACCCCCTTCGTAAGTGCAGGTCCTAAATGAGCTTTTTTCTCTGTTCCCTCACCACAATCCAGATTCTTTGGGAGTTACCAGTACAGTAACCATACCAGGAAGTACTTCATTTATTAAGCTACTGCTTTTCTTATTCTCAGTGGAGATATTTACTGATAAACAGCTACCTATGCAGCATGTTCATGTCGTTCCTAAATGAGCTTTTATCTCTCTCCTCTCACCACAAATCAGATTCTTCTGAGGAGTTCCCAGTACACTATCCTTTCCCCTGTGTAATTACCTTAACAAGCTCCAGCTGTTTTTATTTTCAGAAGTTTTACTCCCTGATATACAGCTGCCTACCACCTTCGTAAGTGCAGGTCCTAAATGAGCTTTTTTCTCTGTTCCCTCACCACAATCCAGATTCTTTTGTTGAGTTACCAGTACAGTAACCATACCAGGAAGTACTAAATTTATTAAGCTACTGCTTTTCTTAATCTCAGTGGAGATATTTACTGATAAACAGCTACGTATGCAGCATGTTCATGTCGTTCCTATATGAGCGTTTATCTCTCTCCCCTCACCACAAATCAGATTCTTCTGAGGAGTTCCCAGTACATTATCCTTTCCCCTGTGTAATTACCTTAACAAGCTGCAGCTGTTTTTATTCTCAGAAGGTTTACTCCCTGATATACAGCTGCCTATCCCCTTCGTAATGCAGGTCCTAAATGAGCTTTTTTCTCTGTTCCCTCACCACAATCCAGATTCTTTTGGGGAATTACCAGTACAGTAACCATACAAGGAAGTACTTAATTTACATAAACTACTGCTTTTTGGTAATCTCAGTGGAGACATTTACTGATAAACAGCTACCTACGCAGCATGTTCTTGTCGTTCTTAAATGAGCTTTTATCTCTCTCCCCTCACCACAAATCAGATTCTTCTGAGGAGTTCCCAGTTCATTATCCTTTCCCCTGTGTAATTACCTTAACAAGCTCCAGCTGTTTTTATTCTCAGAAGGTTTACTCCCTGATATACAGGTGCCTAACCCCTTCGTAAGTGCAGGTCCTAAATGAGCTTTTTTCTCTGTTCCCTCACCACAATCCATATTCTTTTGGGTAGTTACCAGTACAGTAACCATACCAGGAAGTACTTAATTCTTAAGCTACTGCTTTTCTTAATCTCAGTGGAGATATTTACTGATAAACAGATACCTATGCAGCTTTTCATGCCATTCCTAAATGAGCTTTTATCTCTCTCCCCTCACCACAAATCAGATTCTTCTGAGGAGTTCCCAGTACATTATCCTTTCCCCTGTTTAATTACCTTAACAAGCTCCAGCTGTTTTTATTCTCAGAAGGTTTACTCCCTGATATACAGCTGCCTACCCCCTTCGTAAGTGCAGGTCCTAAATGAGCTTTTTTCTCTGTTCCGTCACCACAATCCAGATTCTTTTGGGGAATTACCAGTACAGTAACCATACAAGGAAGTACTTAATTTACTAAACTACTGCTTTTCGTAATCTCAGTGGAGATATTTACTGATAAACAGCTACCTACGCAGCATGTTCTTGTCGTTCCTAAATGAGCTTTTATCTCTCTCCCCTCACCACAAATCAGATTCTTCTGAGGAGTTCTCAGTTCATTATCCTTTCCCCTGTGTAATTACCTTAACAATCTCCAGCTGTTTTTATTCTCAGAAGGTTTACTCCCTGATATACAGCTGCCTAACCCCTTCGTAAATGCAGGTCCTAAATGAGGTTTTTTCTATGTTCCCTCACCACAATCCAGATTCTTTTGGGGAGTTACCAGTACAGTAACCATACCAGGAAGTACTTAATTTATTAAGCTACTGCTTTTCTTAATCTCAGTGGAGATATTTACTGATAAACAGCTACCTACGCAGCATGTTCATGTCGTTCCTAAATGAGCTTTTATCTCTCTCCCCTCACCACAAATCAGATTCTTCTGAGGAGTTCCCAGTATATTATCCTTTCCCCTGTGTAATTACCTTAACAAACTCGAGCTGTTTTTATTCTCAGAAGGTTTACTCCCTGATATACTGCTGCCTACCCTCTTCGTAAGTGCAGGTCCTAAATGTGCTTTATTCTCTGTTCCCTCACCACAATCCAGATTCTTTTGGGGAGTTCCCAGTACAGTAACCATACCAGGAAGTACGTAATTTCTTAAGCTACTGCTTTTCTTAATCTCAGTGGAGATATTTACTGATAAACTGCTACCTACGCAGCATGTTCATGTCGTTCCTAAATGAGCTTTTATCTCTCTCCCCTCACCACAAATCAGATTCTTCTGAGGAGTTCCCAGTCCATTATCCCTTCCCTGTGTAATTACCTTAACAAGCTCCAGCTGTTTTTATTCTCAGAAGGTTTACTCCCTGATATACAGCTGCCTACACCCTTCGTAAGTGCAGGTCCTAAATGAGCTTTTTTCTCTGTACACTCACCACAATCCAGATTCTTTTGGGGAGTTACCAGTACAGTAACCATACCAGGAAGTACTTAATTTATTAAGCTACTGCTTTTCTTAATCTCAGTGGAGATATTTACTGATAAACAGCTACGTACGTAGCATGTTCATGTCGTTCCTAAATGAGCTTTTATCTCTCTCCCCTCACCACAAATCAGATTCTTCTGAGGAGTTCCCAGTACATTATCCTTTCCCCTATGTAATTACCTTAACAAGTTCCATCTGTTTTTATTCTCAGAAGGTTTACTCCCTGATATACAGCTGCCTACCCCTTTCGTAAGTGCAGGTCCTAAATGAGCTTTGTTTCTCTGTTCCCTCACCACAATCCAGATTCTTTTGGGTTGTTACCAGTACAGTAACCATACCAGGAAGTAATTAATTTATTAAGCTACTGCTTTTCTAAATCTCAGTGGAGATATTTACTGATAAACAGCTACCTACGCAGCATGTTCATGTCGTTCGTAAAATGAGCTTTTATCTCTCTCCACTCACCACAAATCAGATTATTCTGAGGAGTTCCCAGTACATTATCCTTTCCCCTGTGTAATTAGCTTAACAAACTCCAGCTGTTTTTATTCTCAGAATTTTTACTCCCTGATATACAGCTGCCTACCCCCTTCGTACGTGCAGGTCATAAATGAGCTTTTTTCTCTGTTCCCTCACCACAATCCAGATTCTTTTGGGGAGTTACCAGTACAGTAACCATACCAGGAAGTACTGAATTTATTAAGCTACTGCTTTTCTTAATCTCAGTGGAGATATTTACTGATAAACAGCAACCTACGCAGCATGTTCATGTCATTCCTAAATGAGCTTTTATCTCTCTCCCCTCACCACAAATCATATACTTCTGAGGAGTTCCCAGTACGTTATCCTTTCCCATGTGTAATTACCTTAAAAATCTAGAGCTGTTTTTATTCTCAGAAGGTTTACTCCCTGATATACAGCTGCCTAAACCCTTCGTAAGTGCAGGTCCTAAATGAGCTTTTTTCTCTTTTCCCTCACCACAATCGAGATTCTTTTGGGGAGTTACCAGTACAGTATCCATACCAGGAAGTACTTAATTTATTAAGCTACTGCTTTTCTTAATCTCAGTGGAGATATTTGCTGATAAACAGCTACGTATGCAGCATGTTCATGTCGTTCCTTAATGAGCTTTTATCTCTCTTCCCTCGCCACAAATCAGATTCTTCTGAGGAGTTCCCGGTACATTATCCTTTCCCCTGTGTAATTACCTTAACAAGCTCCAGCTGTTTTTATTCTCAGAAGGTTTACTCCCTGATATACAGCTGCCTACCCCCTTCGTAAGTGCAGGTCCTAAATGAGCTTTTTTCTCTGTTCCCTCACCACAATCCAGATTCTTTTGGGGAGTTACCAGTACAGTAACCATACAAGGAAGTACTTAATTTACTAAACTACTGCTTTTCGTAATCTCAGTGGAGATATTTACTGATAAACAGCTACCTACGCAGCATGTTCTTGTCGTTCCTAAATGAGCTTTTATCTCTCTCCCCTCACCACAAATCAGATTCTTCTGAGGAGTTCTCAGTTCATTATCCTTTCCCCTGTGTAATTACCTTAACAATCTCCAGCTGTTTTTTATTCTCAGAAGGTTTACTCCCTGATATACAGCTGCCTAACCCCTTCGTAAATGCAGGTCCTAAATGAGGTTTTTTCTATGTTCCCTCACCACAATCCAGATTCTTTTGGGGAGTTACCAGTACAGTAACCATACCAGGAAGTACTTAATTTATTAAGCTACTGCTTTTCTTAATCTCAGTGGAGATATTTACTGATAAACAGCTACCTACGCAGCATGTTCATGTCTTTCCTAAATGAGCTTTTATCTCTCTCCCCTCACCACAAATCAGATTCTTCTGAGGAGTTCCCAGTATATTATCCTTTCCCCTGTGTAATTACCTTAACAAACTCGAGCTGTTTTTATTCTCAGAAGGTTTACTCCCTGATATACTGCTGCCTACCCTCTTCGTAAGTGCAGGTCCTAAATGTGCTTTATTCTCTGTTCCCTCACCACAATCCAGATTCTTTTGGGGAGTTACCAGTACAGTAACCATACAAGGAAGTACTTAATTTACTAAACTACTGCTTTTCGTAATCTCAGTGGAGATATTTACTGATAAACAGCTACCTACGCAGCATGTTCTTGTCGTTCCTAAATGAGCTTTTATCTCTCTCCCCTCACCACAAATCAGATTCTTCTGAGGAGTTCTCAGTTCATTATCCTTTCCCCTGTGTAATTACCTTAACAATCTCCAGCTGTTTTTATTCTCAGAAGGTTTACTCCCTGATATACAGCTGCCTAACC
>NW_025961355.1:0-45382 GCF_023159225.1 Perognathus longimembris pacificus | reverse complement strand
CCTGTGTAATTACCTTAACAAGCTCCAGCTGTTTTTATTCCCAGAAGGGATACTCCCTCATATGCAGCTGCCTACGCAGCATGTTAATGTCGTTCCTAAATGAGCTTTTATCTCTCTCCCCTCACCACAAATCAGATTCTTCTGAGGAGTTCCCATTACATTATCCTTTCCCCTGTGTAATTACCTTAACAAGCTCCAGCTGTTTTTATTCTCAGAAGGTTACTCCCTGATATACAGCTGCCTACCCCCTTCGTAAGTGCAGGTCCTAAATGAGCTTTTTTCTCTGTTCCCTCACCACAATCCAGATTCTTTTGGGGAGTTACCAGTACAGTATCCATAGCAGGAAGTACTTAATTTATTAAGCTACTGCTTTTCTTAATGTCAGTGTAGATATTTACTGATAGACAGCTACGTATGCAGCATGTTCATGTCGTTCCTAAATGAGCTTTTTTCTCTCTACCCTCACCACAAATCAGATTCTTCTGAGGAGTTCCAGTACATTATCCTTTCCCCTGTGTAATTACCTTAACAAGCTCCAGCTGTTTTTATTCTCCGAAGGTTTACTCACTGATATACAGCTGCCTACCCTCTTCGTAATTGCAGGTCCTAAATGAGCTTTTTTCTCTGTTCCCTCACCACAATCCAGATTCTTTTGGGGAGTTACCAGTACAGTATCCATAGCAGGAAGTACTTAATTTATTAAGCTACTGCTTTTCATAATCTCAGTGGAGATATTTACTGATAAACAGCTAGGTATGCAGCATGTTCATGTCGTTCCTAAATGAGCTTTTATCTCTCTACCCTCACCACAAATCAGATTCTTCTGAGGAGTTCCCAGTACATTATCCTTTCCCCTGTGTAATTACCTTAACAAACTCCAGCTGTTTTTATTCTCAGAAGCGATACTCCCTGATATACAGCTGCCTACCCCCTTCGTAAGGGCAGGTCCTAAATGAGCTTTTTTTCGCTGTTCCCTCACCACAATCCAGATTCTTTTTGGGAGTTACCAGTACAGTAACCATACCAGGAAGTACGTAATTTATTAAGCTACTGCTTTTCTTAATCTCAGTGGAGATATTTACTGATAAACAGCTGCGTATGCAGCATGTTCAAGTCCATCCTAAATGAGCATTTATCTCTCTCCCCTCACCACAAATCAGATTCTTCTGAGGATTTCCCAGTACATTATCCTTTCCCCTGTGTAATTACCTTAACAAGCTCCAGCTGTTTTTATTCTCAGAAGGTTTACTCCCTGATATACAGCTGCCTACCCCCTTCGTAAGTGCAGGTCCTAAATGAGCTTTTTTCTCTGTTCCCTCACCACAATCCAGATTCTTTAGGGGAGTTACCAGTACAGTAACCATACCAGGAAGTACTTAATTTATTAAGCTACTGCTTTTCTTAATCTCAGGGAGATATTTACTGATAAACAGCTACCTATGCAACATGTTCATGTCGTTCCTAAATGAGCTTTTATCTCTCTCCCCTCACCACAAATCAGATTCCTCTGAGGAGTTCCCAGTACATTATCCTTTCCCCTGTGTAATTACCTTAACAAGCTCCAGCTGTTTTTATTCTCAGAAGGTTTACTCCCTGATATACAGCTGCCTACTCCCTTCGTAAGTGCAGGTCCTATATGAGCTTTTTTCTCTGTTCCCTCACCACAATCCAGATTCTTTTGGGGAGTTACCAGTACAGTCACCATACCGGGAAGTACTTAATTTATTAAGCTACTGCTTTTCTTAATCTCAATGGAGATATTTACTGATAAACAGCTACCTGCGCAGCATGTTCATGTCGTTCCTAAATCAGCTTTTATCTCTCTCCCCTCACCACAAATCAGATTCTTCTGAGGAGTTCCCAGTACATTATCCTTTCCCCTGTGTAATTACCTTAACAAGCTCCAGCTGTTTTTATTCTCAGAAGGTTTACTCCCTGATATACAGCTGCCTACCCCCTTCGTAAGTGCAGGTCCTAAATGAGCTTTTTTCTCTGTTCCCTCACCACAATCCAGATTCTTTTGGGAAGTTACCAGTACAGGAACCATACCAGGAAGTACTTAGTTTATTAAGCTACTGCTTTTCTTAATCTCAGTGGAGATATTTATTGATAAACAGCTAAGTACGCAGCATGTTCATGTCGTTCCTAAATGAGCTTTTATCTCTCTCCCCTCACCACAAATCAGATTCTTCTGAGGAGTTCCCAGTACATTATCCTTTCCCCTGTGTAATTACCTTAACAAGCTATAGCTGTTTTTATTCTCAGAAGGTTTACTCCCTGATATACAGCTGCCTACCCCCTTAGTAATTGCAGGTCCTAAATGAGCTTTTTTCTCTGTTCCCTCACCACAATCCAGATTCTTTTGGCGAGTTATCAGTACAGTAACCGTACCAGGAAGTACTTAATTTTATTAAGCTATTGCTTTTCTTAATCAATGGAAATATTTACTGATAAACAGCTACCTACGCATCATGTTCATTTCGTTCTTAAATGAGATTTTATCTCTCTCCCCTCACCACAAATCAGATTCTTCTGAGGAGTTCCCAGTACATTATCCTTTCCCCTGTGTAATTACCTTAACAAGCTCCAGCTGTTTTTATTCTCAGAAGCGATACTCCCTGATATACAGCTGCCTACCCCCTTCGTAAGTGAAGGTCCTAAATGAGCTTTTTTCTCTGTTCCCTCACCACAATCCAGATTCTTTTGGGGAGTTACCAGTACAGTAACCATACCAGGAAGTACTTAATTCATTAAGCTACTGCTTTTCTTAATCTCAGTGGAGATATTTACTGATAAACTGCTACCTACGCAGCATGTTCATGTCGTTCCTAAATGAGCTTTTATCTCTCTCCCCTCACCACAAATCAGATTCTTCTGAGGAGTTCCCAGTACATTATCCTTTCCCCTGTGTAATTACCTTAACAAGCTCCAGCTGTTTTTATTCTCAGAAGGTTTACTCCCTGATATACAGCTGCCTATCCCCTTCGTAAGTGCAGGTCCTAAATGAGCTTTTTTCTCTGTTCCCTCACCACAATCCAGATTCTTTTGGGGAGTTACCAGTACAGTAACCATACCAGGAAGTACTTAATTTATTAAGCTACTGCTTTTCTTAATCTCAGTGGAGATATTTACTGATAAACAGCTACCTGCAGCATGTTCATGTCGTTCCTAAATGAGTATATATGTCTCTCCCCTCACCACAAATCAGATTCTTCTGAGGAGTCCCAGTACATTATCCTTTCCCCTGTGTAATTACCTTAACAAGCTCCAGCTCTTTTTATTCTCAGAAGGTTTACTCCCTGATATACTGCTGCCTAAACCCTTCGTAAGTGCAGGTCCTAAATGAGCTTTTTTCTCTGTTCCCTCACCAAAATGCAGATTCTTTTGGGGAGTTACCAGTACAGTAACCATACCAGGAATTACTTAATTTATTAAGCTACTGCTTTTCTTAATCTCAGTGGTGATATTTACTGATAAACAGCTACCTATGCAGCATGTTCATGTCGTTCCTACATGAGCTTATATCTCTCTCCCCTCACCACAAATGAGATTCTTCTGAGGAGTTCCCAGTACATTATCCTTTCCCCTGTGTAATTACCTTAACAAGATCCAGCTGTTTTTATTCTCAGAAGGTTTACTCCCTGATATACAGCTGCCTACCCCCTTCGTAAGTGCAGGTCCTAAATTAGCTTTATTCTCTGTTCCCTCACCACAATCCAGATTCTTTTGGGGAGTTACCAGTACAGTACCCATACCAGGAAGTATTTAATTTATTAAGCTACTGCTTTTCTTAATCTCAGTGGAGATATTTACTGATAAACAGCTTCCTACGCAGCATGTGCATGTCGTTCCTAAATGAGCTTTTATCTCTCTCCCCTCACCACAAATCAGATTCTTCTGAGGAGTTCCCAGTACATTATCCTTTCCCTTGTGTAATTACGTTAACAAGCTCCAGCTGTTTTTATTCTCAGAAGGTTTACTCCCTGATATACAGCTGCCTAACCCCTTCGTAAGTGTAGGTCCTAAATGAGCTTTTTTCTCTGTTCCCTCACCACAATGCAGATTCTTTTGGGGAGTTACCAGTACAGTAACCATACCAGGAATTACTTAATTTATTAAGCTACTGCTTTTCTTAATCCCAGTGGAGATATTTACTGATAAACAGCTACGTACGCAGCATGGTCATGTCGTTCCTAAATGAGCTTTTATCTCTCTCCCCTCACCACAAATCAGATTCTTCTGAGGAGTTCCCAGTACATTATCCTTTCCCCTGTGTAATTACCTTAACAAGATCCAGCTGTTTTTATTCTCAGAAGGTTTACTCCCTGATATACTGCGGCCTACCCCCTTCGTAAGTGCAGGTCCTAAATGAGCTTTTTTCTCTGTTCCCTCACCACAATCAGATTCTTTTGGGGAGTTACCAGTACAGTAACCATACCAGGAAGTACTTAATTTATTAAGCTACTGCTTTTCTTAATCTCAGTGGAGATATTTACTGATAAACTGCTACCTACGCAGCATGTTCATGTCGTTCCTAAATGAGCTTTTATCTCTCTCCCCTCACCACAAATCAGATTCTTCTGAGGAGTTCCCAGTACATTATCCTTTCCCCTGTGTAATTACCTTAACAAGCTCCAGCTGTTTTTATTCTCAGAAGGTTTACTCCCTGATATACTGCTGCCTAACCCCTTCGTAAGTGCAGGTCCTAAATGAGCTTTTTTCTCTGTTCCCTCACCACAATGCAGATTCTTTTGGGGAGTTACCAGTACAGTAACCATACCAGGAATTACTTAATTTATTAAGCTACTGCTTTTCTTAATCCCAGTGGAGATATTTACTGATAAACAGCTACGTACGCAGCATGGTCATGTCGTTCCTAAATGAGCTTTTATCTCTCTCCCCTCACCACAAATCAGATTCTTCTGAGGAGTTCCCAGTACATTATCCTTTCCCCTGTGTAATTACCTTAACAAGCTCCAGCTGTTTTTATTCTCAGAAGGTTTACTCCCTGATATACAGCTGCCTACCCCCTTCGTAAGTGCAGGTCCTAAATGAGCTTTTTTCTCTATTCCCTCACCACAATCCAGATTCTTTTGGGGAGTTACCAGTACAGTAACCATACCAGGAAGTACTTAATTTATTAAGCTACTGCTTTTCTTAATCTCAGTGGAGATATTTACTGATAAACAGCTATGTACGCAGCATGTTCATGTCGTTCCTAAATGAGCTTTTATCTCTCTCCCCTCACCACAAATCAGATTCTTCTGAGGAGTTCCCAGTACATTATCCTTTCCCCTGTGTAATTACCTTAACAAGCTCCAGCTGTTTTTATTCTCAGAAGGTTTACTCCCTGATATACAGCTGCCTACCCCCTTCGTAAGTGCAGGTCCTAAATGAGCTTTTTTCTCTGTTCCCTCACCACAATCCAGATTCTTTTGGGGAGTTACCAGTACAGTAACCATACCAGGAAGTACTTAATTTATTAAGCTACTGCTTTTCTTAATCTCAGTGGAGATATTTACTGATAAACAGCTACCTAGGCAGCATGTTCATGTCGTTCCTAAATGAGCTTTTATCTCTCTCCCCTCACCACAAATCAGATTCTTCTGAGGAGTTCCCAGTACATTATCCTTTCCCCTGTGTAATTACCTTAACAAGCTCCAGCTGTTTTTATTCTCAGAAGGTTTACTCCCTGATATACAGCTGCCTACCCCCTTCGTAAGTGCAGGTCCTAAATGAGCTTTTTTCTCTGTTCCCTCACCACAATCCAGATTCTTTTGGGGAGTTACCAGTACAGTAACCATACCAGGAAGTACTTAATTTATTAAGCTACTGCTTTTCTTAATCTCAGTGGAGATATTTACTGATAAACAGCTACGTACGCAGCATGTTCATGTCGTTCCTAAATGAGCTTTTATCTCTCTCCCCTCACCACAAATCAGATTCTTCTGAGGAGTTCCCAGTACATTATCCTTTCCCCTGTGTAATTACCTTAACAAGCTCCAGCTGTTTTTATTCTCAGAAGGTTTACTCCCTGATATACAGCTGCCTACCCCCTTCGTAAGTGCAGGTCCTAAAATGAGCTTTTTTCTCTGTTCCCTCACCACAATCCAGATTCTTTTGGGGAGTTACCAGTACAGTAACCATACCAGGAAGTACTTAATTTATTAAGCTACTGCTTTTCTTAATCTCAGTGGAGATATTTACTGATAAACAGCTACCTACGCAGCATGTTCATGTCGTTCCTAAATGAGCTTTTATCTCTCTCCCCTCACCACAAATCAGATTCTTCTGAGGAGTTCCCAGTACATTATCCTTTCCCCTGTGTAATTACCTTAACAAGCTCCAGCTGTTTTTATTCTCAGAAGGTTTACTCCCTGATATACAGCTGCCTACCCCCTTCGTAAGTGCAGGTCCTAAATGAGCTTTTTTCTCTGTTCCCTCACCACAATCCAGATTCTTTTGGGGAGTTACCAGTACAGTAACCATACCAGGAAGTACTTAATTTATTAAGCTACTGCTTTTCTTAATCTCAGTGGAGATATTTACTGATAAACAGCTACCTACGCAGCATGTTCATGTCGTTCCTAAATGAGCTTTTATCTCTCTCCCCTCACCACAAATCAGATTCTTCTGAGGAGTTCCCAGTACATTATCCTTTCCCCTGTGTAATTACCTTAACAAGCTCCAGCTGTTTTTATTCTCAGAAGGTTTACTCCCTGATATACAGCTGCCTACCCCCTTCGTAAGTGCAGGTCCTAAATGAGCTTTTTTCTCTGTTCCCTCACCACAATCCAGATTCTTTTGGGGAGTTACCAGTACAGTAACCATACCAGGAAGTACTTAATTTATTAAGCTACTGCTTTTCTTAATCTCAGTGGAGATATTTACTGATAAACAGCTACCTACGCAGCATGTTCATGTCGTTCCTAAATGAGCTTTTATCTCTCTCCCCTCACCACAAATCAGATTCTTCTGAGGAGTTCCCAGTACATTATCCTTTCCCCTGTGTAATTACCTTAACAAGCTCCAGCTGTTTTTATTCTCAGAAGGTTTACTCCCTGATATACAGCTGCCTACCCCCTTCGTAAGTGCAGGTCCTAAATGAGCTTTTTTCTCTGTTCCCTCACCACAATCCAGATTCTTTTGGGGAGTTACCAGTACAGTAACCATACCAGGAAGTACTTAATTTATTAAGCTACTGCTTTTCTTAATCTCAGTGGAGATATTTACTGATAAACAGCTACGTACGCAGCATGTTCATGTCGTTCCTAAATGAGCTTTTATCTCTCTCCCCTCACCACAAATCAGATTCTTCTGAGGAGTTCCCAGTACATTATCCTTTCCCCTGTGTAATTACCTTAACAAGCTCCAGCTGTTTTTATTCTCAGAAGGTTTACTCCCTGATATACAGCTGCCTACCCCCTTCGTAAGTGCAGGTCCTAAATGAGCTTTTTTCTCTGTTCCCTCACCACAATCCAGATTCTTTTGGGGAGTTACCAGTACAGTAACCATACCAGGAAGTACTTAATTTATTAAGCTACTGCTTTTCTTAATCTCAGTGGAGATATTTACTGATAAACAGCTACCTACGCAGCATGTTCATGTCGTTCCTAAATGAGCTTTTATCTCTCTCCCCTCACCACAAATCAGATTCTTCTGAGGAGTTCCCAGTACATTATCCTTTCCCCTGTGTAATTACCTTAACAAGCTCCAGCTGTTTTTATTCTCAGAAGGTTTACTCCCTGATATACAGCTGCCTACCCCCTTCGTAAGTGCAGGTCCTAAATGAGCTTTTTTCTCTGTTCCCTCACCACAATCCAGATTCTTTTGGGGAGTTACCAGTACAGTAACCATACCAGGAAGTACTTAATTTATTAAGCTACTGCTTTTCTTAATCTCAGTGGAGATATTTACTGATAAACAGCTACCTGTACGCAGCATGTTCATGTCGTTCCTAAATGAGCTTTTATCTCTCTCCCCTCACCACAAATCAGATTCTTCTGAGGAGTTCCCAGTACATTATCCTTTCCCCTGTGTAATTACCTTAACAAGCTCCAGCTGTTTTTATTCTCAGAAGGTTTACTCCCTGATATACAGCTGCCTACCCCCTTCGTAAGTGCAGGTCCTAAATGAGCTTTTTTCTCTGTTCCCTCACCACAATCCAGATTCTTTTGGGGAGTTACCAGTACAGTAACCATACCAGGAAGTACTTAATTTATTAAGCTACTGCTTTTCTTAATCTCAGTGGAGATATTTACTGATAAACAGCTACCTACGCAGCATGTTCATGTCGTTCCTAAATGAGCTTTTATCTCTCTCCCCTCACCACAAATCAGATTCTTCTGAGGAGTTCCCAGTACATTATCCTTTCCCCTGTGTAATTACCTTAACAAGCTCCAGCTGTTTTTATTCTCAGAAGGTTTACTCCCTGATATACAGCTGCCTACCCCTTCGTAAGTGCAGGTCCTAAATGAGCTTTTTTCTCTGTTCCCTCACCACAATCCAGATTCTTTTGGGGAGTTACCAGTACAGTAACCATACCAGGAAGTACTTAATTTATTAAGCTACTGCTTTTCTTAATCTCAGTGGAGATATTTACTGATAAACAGCTACGTACGCAGCATGTTCATGTCGTTCCTAAATGAGCTTTTATCTCTCTCCCCTCACCACAAATCAGATTCTTCTGAGGAGTTCCCAGTACATTATCCTTTCCCCTGTGTAATTACCTTAACAAGCTCCAGCTGTTTTTATTCTCAGAAGGTTTACTCCCTGATATACAGCTGCCTACCCCCTTCGTAAGTGCAGGTCCTAAATGAGCTTTTTTCTCTGTTCCCTCACCACAATCCAGATTCTTTTGGGGAGTTACCAGTACAGTAACCATACCAGGAAGTACTTAATTTATTAAGCTACTGCTTTTCTTAATCTCAGTGGAGATATTTACTGATAAACAGCTACCTACGCAGCATGTTCATGTCGTTCCTAAATGAGCTTTTATCTCTCTCCCCTCACCACAAATCAGATTCTTCTGAGGAGTTCCCAGTACATTATCCTTTCCCCTGTGTAATTACCTTAACAAGCTCCAGCTGTTTTTATTCTCAGAAGGTTTACTCCCTGATATACAGCTGCCTACCCCCTTCGTAAGTGCAGGTCCTAAATGAGCTTTTTTCTCTGTTCCCTCACCACAATCCAGATTCTTTTGGGGAGTTACCAGTACAGTAACCATACCAGGAAGTACTTAATTTATTAAGCTACTGCTTTTCTTAATCTCAGTGGAGATATTTACTGATAAACAGCTACGTACGCAGCATGTTCATGTCGTTCCTAAATGAGCTTTTATCTCTCTCCCCTCACCACAAATCAGATTCTTCTGAGGAGTTCCCAGTACATTATCCTTTCCCCTGTGTAATTACCTTAACAAGCTCCAGCTGTTTTTATTCTCAGAAGGTTTACTCCCTGATATACAGCTGCCTACCCCCTTCGTAAGTGCAGGTCCTAAATGAGCTTTTTTCTCTGTTCCCTCACCACAATCCAGATTCTTTTGGGGAGTTACCAGTACAGTAACCATACCAGGAAGTACTTAATTTATTAAGCTACTGCTTTTCTTAATCTCAGTGGAGATATTTACTGATAAACAGCTACCTACGCAGCATGTTCATGTCGTTCCTAAATGAGCTTTTATCTCTCTCCCCTCACCACAAATCAGATTCTTCTGAGGAGTTCCCAGTACATTATCCTTTCCCCTGTGTAATTACCTTAACAAGCTCCAGCTGTTTTTATTCTCAGAAGGTTTACTCCCTGATATACAGCTGCCTACCCCCTTCGTAAGTGCAGGTCCTAAATGAGCTTTTTTCTCTGTTCCCTCACCACAATCCAGATTCTTTTGGGGAGTTACCAGTACAGTAACCATACCAGGAAGTACTTAATTTATTAAGCTACTGCTTTTCTTAATCTCAGTGGAGATATTTACTGATAAACAGCTACCTACGCAGCATGTTCATGTCGTTCCTAAATGAGCTTTTATCTCTCTCCCCTCACCACAAATCAGATTCTTCTGAGGAGTTCCCAGTACATTATCCTTTCCCCTGTGTAATTACCTTAACAAGCTCCAGCTGTTTTTATTCTCAGAAGGTTTACTCCCTGATATACAGCTGCCTACCCCCTTCGTAAGTGCAGGTCCTAAATGAGCTTTTTTCTCTGTTCCCTCACCACAATCCAGATTCTTTTGGGGAGTTACCAGTACAGTAACCATACCAGGAAGTACTTAATTTATTAAGCTACTGCTTTTCTTAATCTCAGTGGAGATATTTACTGATAAACAGCTACCTACGCAGCATGTTCATGTCGTTCCTAAATGAGCTTTTATCTCTCTCCCCTCACCACAAATCAGATTCTTCTGAGGAGTTCCCAGTACATTATCCTTTCCCCTGTGTAATTACCTTAACAAGCTCCAGCTGTTTTTATTCTCAGAAGGTTTACTCCCTGATATACAGCTGCCTACCCCCTTCGTAAGTGCAGGTCCTAAATGAGCTTTTTTCTCTGTTCCCTCACCACAATCCAGATTCTTTTGGGGAGTTACCAGTACAGTAACCATACCAGGAAGTACTTAATTTATTAAGCTACTGCTTTTCTTAATCTCAGTGGAGATATTTACTGATAAACAGCTACTACGCAGCATGTTCATGTCGTTCCTAAATGAGCTTTTATCTCTCTCCCCTCACCACAAATCAGATTCTTCTGAGGAGTTCCCAGTACATTATCCTTTCCCCTGTGTAATTACCTTAACAAGCTCCAGCTGTTTTTATTCTCAGAAGGTTTACTCCCTGATATACAGCTGCCTACCCCCTTCGTAAGTGCAGGTCCTAAATGAGCTTTTTTCTCTGTTCCCTCACCACAATCCAGATTCTTTTGGGGAGTTACCAGTACAGTAACCATACCAGGAAGTACTTAATTTATTAAGCTACTGCTTTTCTTAATCTCAGTGGAGATATTTACTGATAAACAGCTACCTACGCAGCATGTTCATGTCGTTCCTAAATGAGCTTTTATCTCTCTCCCCTCACCACAAATCAGATTCTTCTGAGGAGTTCCCAGTACATTATCCTTTCCCCTGTGTAATTACCTTAACAAGCTCCAGCTGTTTTTATTCTCAGAAGGTTTACTCCCTGATATACAGCTGCCTACCCCCTTCGTAAGTGCAGGTCCTAAATGAGCTTTTTTCTCTGTTCCCTCACCACAATCCAGATTCTTTTGGGGAGTTACCAGTACAGTAACCATACCAGGAAGTACTTAATTTATTAAGCTACTGCTTTTCTTAATCTCAGTGGAGATATTTACTGATAAACAGCTACCTACGCAGCATGTTCATGTCGTTCCTAAATGAGCTTTTATCTCTCTCCCCTCACCACAAATCAGATTCTTCTGAGGAGTTCCCAGTACATTATCCTTTCCCCTGTGTAATTACCTTAACAAGCTCCAGCTGTTTTTATTCTCAGAAGGTTTACTCCCTGATATACAGCTGCCTACCCCCTTCGTAAGTGCAGGTCCTAAATGAGCTTTTTTCTCTGTTCCCTCACCACAATCCAGATTCTTTTGGGGAGTTACCAGTACAGTAACCATACCAGGAAGTACTTAATTTATTAAGCTACTGCTTTTCTTAATCTCAGTGGAGATATTTACTGATAAACAGCTACCGTACGCAGCATGTTCATGTCGTTCCTAAATGAGCTTTTATCTCTCTCCCCTCACCACAAATCAGATTCTTCTGAGGAGTTCCCAGTACATTATCCTTTCCCCTGTGTAATTACCTTAACAAGCTCCAGCTGTTTTTATTCTCAGAAGGTTTACTCCCTGATATACAGCTGCCTACCCCCTTCGTAAGTGCAGGTCCTAAATGAGCTTTTTTCTCTGTTCCCTCACCACAATCCAGATTCTTTTGGGGAGTTACCAGTACAGTAACCATACCAGGAAGTACTTAATTTATTAAGCTACTGCTTTTCTTAATCTCAGTGGAGATATTTACTGATAAACAGCTACGTACGCAGCATGTTCATGTCGTTCCTAAATGAGCTTTTATCTCTCTCCCCTCACCACAAATCAGATTCTTCTGAGGAGTTCCCAGTACATTATCCTTTCCCCTGTGTAATTACCTTAACAAGCTCCAGCTGTTTTTATTCTCAGAAGGTTTACTCCCTGATATACAGCTGCCTACCCCCTTCGTAAGTGCAGGTCCTAAATGAGCTTTTTTCTCTGTTCCCTCACCACAATCCAGATTCTTTTGGGGAGTTACCAGTACAGTAACCATACCAGGAAGTACTTAATTTATTAAGCTACTGCTTTTCTTAATCTCAGTGGAGATATTTACTGATAAACAGCTACTACGCAGCATGTTCATGTCGTTCCTAAATGAGCTTTTATCTCTCTCCCCTCACCACAAATCAGATTCTTCTGAGGAGTTCCCAGTACATTATCCTTTCCCCTGTGTAATTACCTTAACAAGCTCCAGCTGTTTTTATTCTCAGAAGGTTTACTCCCTGATATACAGCTGCCTACCCCCTTCGTAAGTGCAGGTCCTAAATGAGCTTTTTTCTCTGTTCCCTCACCACAATCCAGATTCTTTTGGGGAGTTACCAGTACAGTAACCATACCAGGAAGTACTTAATTTATTAAGCTACTGCTTTTCTTAATCTCAGTGGAGATATTTACTGATAAACAGCTACCTACGCAGCATGTTCATGTCGTTCCTAAATGAGCTTTTATCTCTCTCCCCTCACCACAAATCAGATTCTTCTGAGGAGTTCCCAGTACATTATCCTTTCCCCTGTGTAATTACCTTAACAAGCTCCAGCTGTTTTTATTCTCAGAAGGTTTACTCCCTGATATACAGCTGCCTACCCCCTTCGTAAGTGCAGGTCCTAAATGAGCTTTTTTCTCTGTTCCCTCACCACAATCCAGATTCTTTTGGGGAGTTACCAGTACAGTAACCATACCAGGAAGTACTTAATTTATTAAGCTACTGCTTTTCTTAATCTCAGTGGAGATATTTACTGATAAACAGCTACCTACGCAGCATGTTCATGTCGTTCCTAAATGAGCTTTTATCTCTCTCCCCTCACCACAAATCAGATTCTTCTGAGGAGTTCCCAGTACATTATCCTTTCCCCTGTGTAATTACCTTAACAAGCTCCAGCTGTTTTTATTCTCAGAAGGTTTACTCCCTGATATACAGCTGCCTACCCCCTTCGTAAGTGCAGGTCCTAAATGAGCTTTTTTCTCTGTTCCCTCACCACAATCCAGATTCTTTTGGGGAGTTACCAGTACAGTAACCATACCAGGAAGTACTTAATTTATTAAGCTACTGCTTTTCTTAATCTCAGTGGAGATATTTACTGATAAACAGCTACCTACGCAGCATGTTCATGTCGTTCCTAAATGAGCTTTTATCTCTCTCCCCTCACCACAAATCAGATTCTTCTGAGGAGTTCCCAGTACATTATCCTTTCCCCTGTGTAATTACCTTAACAAGCTCCAGCTGTTTTTATTCTCAGAAGGTTTACTCCCTGATATACAGCTGCCTACCCCCTTCGTAAGTGCAGGTCCTAAATGAGCTTTTTTCTCTGTTCCCTCACCACAATCCAGATTCTTTTGGGGAGTTACCAGTACAGTAACCATACCAGGAAGTACTTAATTTATTAAGCTACTGCTTTTCTTAATCTCAGTGGAGATATTTACTGATAAACAGCTACCTACGCAGCATGTTCATGTCGTTCCTAAATGAGCTTTTATCTCTCTCCCCTCACCACAAATCAGATTCTTCTGAGGAGTTCCCAGTACATTATCCTTTCCCCTGTGTAATTACCTTAACAAGCTCCAGCTGTTTTTATTCTCAGAAGGTTTACTCCCTGATATACAGCTGCCTACCCCCTTCGTAAGTGCAGGTCCTAAATGAGCTTTTTTCTCTGTTCCCTCACCACAATCCAGATTCTTTTGGGGAGTTACCAGTACAGTAACCATACCAGGAAGTACTTAATTTATTAAGCTACTGCTTTTCTTAATCTCAGTGGAGATATTTACTGATAAACAGCTACCTACGCAGCATGTTCATGTCGTTCCTAAATGAGCTTTTATCTCTCTCCCCTCACCACAAATCAGATTCTTCTGAGGAGTTCCCAGTACATTATCCTTTCCCCTGTGTAATTACCTTAACAAGCTCCAGCTGTTTTTATTCTCAGAAGGTTTACTCCCTGATATACAGCTGCCTACCCCCTTCGTAAGTGCAGGTCCTAAATGAGCTTTTTTCTCTGTTCCCTCACCACAATCCAGATTCTTTTGGGGAGTTACCAGTACAGTAACCATACCAGGAAGTACTTAATTTATTAAGCTACTGCTTTTCTTAATCTCAGTGGAGATATTTACTGATAAACAGCTACCTACGCAGCATGTTCATGTCGTTCCTAAATGAGCTTTTATCTCTCTCCCCTCACCACAAATCAGATTCTTCTGAGGAGTTCCCAGTACATTATCCTTTCCCCTGTGTAATTACCTTAACAAGCTCCAGCTGTTTTTATTCTCAGAATTTACTCCCTGATATACAGCTGCCTACCCCTTCGTAAGTGCAGGTCCTAAATGAGCTTTTTTCTCTGTTCCCTCACCACAATCAGATTCTTTTGGGGAGTTACCAGTACAGTAACCATACCAGGAAGTACTTAATTTATTAAGCTACTGCTTTTCTTAATCTCAGTGGAGATATTTACTGATAAACAGCTACCTACGCAGCATGTTCATGTCGTTCCTAAATGAGCTTTTATCTCTCTCCCCTCACCACAAATCAGATTCTTCTGAGGAGTTCCCAGTACATTATCCTTTCCCCTGTGTAATTACCTTAACAAGCTCCAGCTGTTTTTATTCTCAGAAGGTTTACTCCCTGATATACAGCTGCCTACCCCCTTCGTAAGTGCAGGTCCTAAATGAGCTTTTTTCTCTGTTCCCTCACCACAATCCAGATTCTTTTGGGGAGTTACCAGTACAGTAACCATACCAGGAAGTACTTAATTTATTAAGCTACTGCTTTTCTTAATCTCAGTGGAGATATTTACTGATAAACAGCTACTACGCAGCATGTTCATGTCGTTCCTAAATGAGCTTTTATCTCTTCCCCTCACCACAAATCAGATTCTTCTGAGGAGTTCCCAGTACATTATCCTTTCCCCTGTGTAATTACCTTAACAAGCTCCAGCTGTTTTTATTCTCAGAAGGTTTACTCCCTGATATACAGCTGCCTACCCCCTTCGTAAGTGCAGGTCCTAAATGAGCTTTTTTCTCTGTTCCCTCACCACAATCCAGATTCTTTTGGGGAGTTACCAGTACAGTAACCATACCAGGAAGTACTTAATTTATTAAGCTACTGCTTTTCTTAATCTCAGTGGAGATATTTACTGATAAACAGCTACCTACGCAGCATGTTCATGTCGTTCCTAAATGAGCTTTTATCTCTCTCCCCTCACCACAAATCAGATTCTTCTGAGGAGTTCCCAGTACATTATCCTTTCCCCTGTGTAATTACCTTAACAAGCTCCAGCTGTTTTTATTCTCAGAAGGTTTACTCCCTGATATACAGCTGCCTACCCCCTTCGTAAGTGCAGGTCCTAAATGAGCTTTTTTCTCTGTTCCCTCACCACAATCAGATTCTTTTGGGGAGTTACCAGTACAGTAACCATACCAGGAAGTACTTAATTTATTAAGCTACTGCTTTTCTTAATCTCAGTGGAGATATTTACTGATAAACAGCTACCTACGCAGCATGTTCATGTCGTTCCTAAATGAGCTTTTATCTCTCTCCCCTCACCACAAATCAGATTCTTCTGAGGAGTTCCCAGTACATTATCCTTTCCCCTGTGTAATTACCTTAACAAGCTCCAGCTGTTTTTATTCTCAGAAGTTTACTCCCTGATATACAGCTGCCTACCCCTTCGTAAGTGCAGGTCCTAAATGAGCTTTTTTCTCTGTTCCCTCACCACAATCCAGATTCTTTTGGGAGTTACCAGTACAGTAACCATACCAGGAAGTACTTAATTTATTAAGCTACTGCTTTTCTTAATCTCAGTGGAGATATTTACTGATAAACAGCTACTACGCAGCATGTTCATGTCGTTCCTAAATGAGCTTTTATCTCTCCCCTCACCACAAATCAGATTCTTCTGAGGAGTTCCCAGTACATTATCCTTTCCCCTGTGTAATTACCTTAACAAGCTCCAGCTGTTTTTATTCTCAGAAGGTTTACTCCCTGATATACAGCTGCCTACCCTTCGTAAGTGCAGGTCCTAAATGAGCTTTTTTCTCTGTTCCCTCACCACAATCAGATTCTTTTGGGAGTTACCAGTACAGTAACCATACCAGGAAGTACTTAATTTATTAAGCTACTGCTTTTCTTAATCTCAGTGGAGATATTTACTGATAAACAGCTACCTACGCAGCATGTTCATGTCGTTCCTAAATGAGCTTTTATCTCTCTCCCTCACCACAAATCAGATTCTTCTGAGGAGTTCCCAGTACATTATCCTTTCCCCTGTGTAATTACCTTAACAAGCTCCAGCTGTTTTTATTCTCAGAAGGTTTACTCCCTGATATACAGCTGCCTACCCCCTTCGTAAGTGCAGGTCCTAAATGAGCTTTTTTCTCTGTTCCCTCACCACAATCAGATTCTTTTGGGAGTTACCAGTACAGTAACCATACCAGGAAGTACTTAATTTATTAAGCTACTGCTTTTCTTAATCTCAGTGGAGATATTTACTGATAAACAGCTACCTACGCAGCATGTTCATGTCGTTCCTAAATGAGCTTTTATCTCTTCCCCTCACCACAAATCAGATTCTTCTGAGGAGTTCCCAGTACATTATCCTTTCCCCTGTGTAATTACCTTAACAAGCTCCAGCTGTTTTTATTCTCAGAAGGTTTACTCCCTGATATACAGCTGCCTACCCTTCGTAAGTGCAGGTCCTAAATGAGCTTTTTTCTCTGTTCCCTCACCACAATCCAGATTCTTTTCTGGGAGTTACCAGTACAGTAACCATACCAGGAAGTACTTAATTTATTAAGCTACTGCTTTTCTTAATCTCAGTGGAGATATTTACTGATAAACAGCTACCTACGCAGCATGTTCATGTCGTTCCTAAATGAGCTTTTATCTCTGTTCCCTCACCACAAATCAGATTCTTCTGAGGAGTTACCAGTACATTATCCTTTCCCCTGTGTAATTACCTTAACAAGCTCCAGCTGTTTTTATTCTCAGAATTTACTCCCTGATATACAGCTGCCTACCCTTCGTAAGTGCAGGTCCTAAATGAGCTTTTTTCTCTGTTCCCTCACCACAATCAGATTTTTGGGAGTTACCAGTACAGTATCCTTTACCAGGAAGTACTTAATTTATTAAGCTACTGCTTTTCTTATCTCAGTGGAGATATTTACTGATAACAGCTACCTACGCAGCATGTTCATGTCGTTCCTAAATGAGCTTTTTTCTCTTCCCTCACCAAATCCAGATTCTTCTGGGAGTTACCAGTACAGTATCCTTTACCTGTGTAATTACTTAACAAGCTCCAGCTGTTTCTTATTCTCAGATATTTACTGATAAACTGCTACCTTCGTAAGCATGTTCAGGTCCTAAATGAGCTTTTATCTCTCTCCCCTCACCACAAATCAGATTCTTTTGGGAGTTCCCAGTACATTATCCTTTCCCCAGGAAGTGTAATTATTAAGCTACTGCTTTTCTTATCTCAGTGGAGATATTTACTCCCTGATATACAGCTGCCTACCTCGCAGCATGCATGTCGTTCCTAAATGAGCTTTTATCTCTTCCCTCACCACAAATCAGATTCTTCTGGGAGTTACCAGTACAGTATCCATACCTGTGTAATTACTTAACAAGCTACTGTTTCTTAATTCTCAGAATTTACTCCCTGATATACAGCTGCTACCCCTTCGTAAGTGCAGGTTCCTAAATGAGCTTTTATCTCTTCCCTCACCACAATCAGATTCTTTTGAGGAGTTCCCAGTACATTACCTTTCCCCAGGAAGTACTTAAACAAGCTACTGCTTTTTTATTCTCAGTGGAGATATTTACTGATATACAGCTGCCTACCAGCATGTTCATGTCGTCCTAAATGAGCTTTTTTCTCTGTTCCCTCACCACAATCCAGATTCTTTGGGAGTTACCAGTACAGTATCCATACCAGGAAGTACTTAATTTATTAAGCTACTGCTTTTCTTAATCTCAGTGGAGATATTTACTGATAAACAGCTACCTACGCAGCATGTTCATGTCGTTCCTAAATGAGCTTTTATCTCTCTCCCTCACCACAATCAGATTCTTCTGAGGAGTTCCCAGTACATTATCCTTTCCCCTGTGTAATTACCTTAACAAGCTCCAGCTGTTTTTATTCTCAGAAGGTTTACTCCCTGATATACAGCTGCCTACCCCCTTCGTAAGTGCAGGTCCTAAATGAGCTTTTTCTCTGTTCCCTCACCACAATCCAGATTCTTTTGGGAGTTACCAGTACAGTATCCATACCAGGAAGTACTTAATTTATTAAGCTACTGCTTTTCTTAATCTCAGTGGAGATATTTACTGATAAACAGCTACCTACGCAGCATGTTCATGTCGTTCCTAAATGAGCTTTTTATCTCTCTCCCCTCACCACAATCAGATTCTTCTGAGGAGTTACCAGTACATTATCCTTTCCCCTGTGTAATTACCTTAACAAGCTCCAGCTGTTTTTATTCTCAGAAGGTTTACTCCCTGATATACAGCTGCCTACCCCCTTCGTAAGTGCAGGTCCTAAATGAGCTTTTTCTCTGTTCCCTCACCACAATCCAGATTCTTTTGGGGAGTTACCAGTACAGTAACCATACCAGGAAGTACTTAATTTATTAAGCTACTGCTTTTCTTAATCTCAGTGGAGATATTTACTGATAAACAGCTACCTACGCAGCATGTTCATGTCGTTCCTAAATGAGCTTTTATCTCTCTCCCCTCACCACAAATCAGATTCTTCTGAGGAGTTCCCAGTACATTATCCTTTCCCCTGTGTAATTACCTTAACAAGCTCCAGCTGTTTTTATTCTCAGAAGGTTTACTCCCTGATATACAGCTGCCTACCCCTTCGTAAGTGCAGGTCCTAAATGAGCTTTTTTCTCTGTTCCCTCACCACAATCCAGATTCTTTTGGGGAGTTACCAGTACAGTACCATACCAGGAAGTACTTAATTTATTAAGCTACTGCTTTTCTTAATCTCAGTGGAGATATTTACTGATAAACAGCTACGTACGCAGCATGTTCATGTCGTTCCTAAATGAGCTTTTATCTCTCTCCCCTCACCACAAATCAGATTCTTCTGAGGAGTTCCCAGTACATTATCCTTTCCCCTGTGTAATTACCTTAACAAGCTCCAGCTGTTTTTATTCTCAGAAGGTTTACTCCCTGATATACAGCTGCCTACCCCCTTCGTAAGTGCAGGTCCTAAATGAGCTTTTTTCTCTGTTCCCTCACCACAATCCAGATTCTTTTGGGAGTTACCAGTACAGTATCCATACCAGGAAGTACTTAATTTATTAAGCTACTGCTTTTCTTATTCTCAGTGGAGATATTTACTGATAAACAGCTACCTATGCAGCATGTTCATGTCGTTCCTAAATGAGCTTTTATCTCTCTCCCTCACCACAATCAGATTCTTCTGAGGAGTTCCCAGTACATTATCCTTTCCCCTGTGTAATTACCTTAACAAGCTCCAGCTGTTTTTATTCTCAGAAGGTTTACTCCCTGATATACAGCTGCCTACCCCCTTCGTAAGTGCAGGTCCTAAATGAGCTTTTTTCTCTGTTCCCTCACCACAATCCAGATTCTTTGGGAGTTACCAGTACAGTAATCCATACCAGGAAGTACTTAATTTACAAGCTACTGCTTTTCTTAATCTCAGTGGAGATATTTACTGATAAACAGCTACCTACGCAGCATGTTCATGTCGTTCCTAAATGAGCTTTTATCTCTCTCCCCTCACCACAATCAGATTCTTCTGAGGAGTTCCCAGTACATTATCCTTTCCCCTGTGTAATTACCTTAACAAGCTCCAGCTGTTTTTATTCTCAGAAGGTTTACTCCCTGATATACAGCTGCCTACCCCCTTCGTAAGTGCAGGTCCTAAATGAGCTTTTTCTCTGTTCCCTCACCACAATCCAGATTCTTTTGGGGAGTTACCAGTACAGTAACCATACCAGGAAGTACTTAATTTATTAAGCTACTGCTTTTCTTAATCTCAGTGGAGATATTTACTGATAAACAGCTACCTACGCAGCATGTTCATGTCGTTCCTAAATGAGCTTTTATCTCTCTCCCCTCACCACAAATCAGATTCTTCTGAGGAGTTCCCAGTACATTATCCTTTCCCCTGTGTAATTACCTTAACAAGCTCCAGCTGTTTTTATTCTCAGAAGGTTTACTCCCTGATATACAGCTGCCTACCCCCTTCGTAAGTGCAGGTCCTAAATGAGCTTTTTTCTCTGTTCCCTCACCACAATCCAGATTCTTTTGGGGAGTTACCAGTACAGTAACCATACCAGGAAGTACTTAATTTATTAAGCTACTGCTTTTCTTAATCTCAGTGGAGATATTTACTGATAAACAGCTACCTACGCAGCATGTTCATGTCGTTCCTAAATGAGCTTTTATCTCTCTCCCCTCACCACAAATCAGATTCTTCTGAGGAGTTCCCAGTACATTATCCTTTCCCCTGTGTAATTACCTTAACAAGCTCCAGCTGTTTTTATTCTCAGAAGGTTTACTCCCTGATATACAGCTGCCTACCCCCTTCGTAAGTGCAGGTCCTAAATGAGCTTTTTTCTCTGTTCCCTCACCACAATCCAGATTCTTTTGGGGAGTTACCAGTACAGTATCCATACCAGGAAGTACTTAATTTATTAAGCTACTGCTTTTCTTAATCTCAGTGGAGATATTTACTGATAAACTGCTACGTACGCAGCATGTTCATGTCGTTCCTAAATGAGCTTTTATCTCTCTCCCCTCACCACAAATCAGATTCTTCTGAGGAGTTCCCAGTACATTATCCTTTCCCCTGTGTAATTACCTTAACAAGCTCCAGCTGTTTTTATTCTCAGAAGGTTTACTCCCTGATATACAGCTGCCTACCCCCTTCGTAAGTGCAGGTCCTAAATGAGCTTTTTTCTCTGTTCCCTCACCACAATCCAGATTCTTTTGGGAGTTACCAGTACAGTATCCATACCAGGAAGTACTTAATTTATTAAGCTACTGCTTTTCTTAATCTCAGTGGAGATATTTACTGATAAACAGCTACGTACGCAGCATGTTCATGTCGTTCCTAAATGAGCTTTTATCTCTCTCCCCTCACCACAAATCAGATTCTTCTGAGGAGTTCCCAGTACATTATCCTTTCCCCTGTGTAATTACCTTAACAAGCTCCAGCTGTTTTTATTCTCAGAAGGATACTCCCTGATATACAGCTGCCTACCCCCTTCGTAAGTGCAGGTCCTAAATGAGCTTTTTTCTCTGTTCCCTCACCACAATCCAGATTCTTTTGGGAGTTACCAGTACAGTAACCATACCAGGAAGTACTTAATTTTTAAGCTACTGCTTTTCTTAATCTCAGTGGAGATATTTACTGATAAACAGCTACCTACGCAGCATGTTCATGTCGTTCCTAAATGAGCTTTTATCTCTCTCCCCTCACCACAATCAGATTCTTCTGAGGAGTTCCCAGTACATTATCCTTTCCCCTGTGTAATTACCTTAACAAGCTCCAGCTGTTTTTATTCTCAGAAGGTTTACTCCCTGATATACAGCTGCCTACCCCCTTCGTAAGTGCAGGTCCTAAATGAGCTTTTTTCTCTGTTCCCTCACCACAATCCAGATTCTTTTGGGGAGTTACCAGTACAGTAACCATACCAGGAAGTACTTAATTTATTAAGCTACTGCTTTTCTTAATCTCAGTGGAGATATTTACTGATAAACAGCTACCTACGCAGCATGTTCATGTCGTTCCTAAATGAGCTTTTATCTCTCTCCCCTCACCACAAATCAGATTCTTCTGAGGAGTTCCCAGTACATTATCCTTTCCCCTGTGTAATTACCTTAACAAGCTCCAGCTGTTTTTATTCTCAGAAGGTTTACTCCCTGATATACAGCTGCCTACCCCCTTCGTAAGTGCAGGTCCTAAATGAGCTTTTTTCTCTGTTCCCTCACCACAATCCAGATTCTTTTGGGGAGTTACCAGTACAGTAACCATACCAGGAAGTACTTAATTTATTAAGCTACTGCTTTTCTTAATCTCAGTGGAGATATTTACTGATAAACAGCTACCTACGCAGCATGTTCATGTCGTTCCTAAATGAGCTTTTATCTCTCTCCCCTCACCACAAATCAGATTCTTCTGAGGAGTTCCCAGTACATTATCCTTTCCCCTGTGTAATTACCTTAACAAGCTCCAGCTGTTTTTATTCTCAGAAGGTTTACTCCCTGATATACAGCTGCCTACCCCCTTCGTAAGTGCAGGTCCTAAATGAGCTTTTTTCTCTGTTCCCTCACCACAATCCAGATTCTTTTGGGAGTTACCAGTACAGTATCCATACCAGGAAGTACTTAATTTATTAAGCTACTGCTTTTCTTAATCTCAGTGGAGATATTTACTGATAAACAGCTACCTACGCAGCATGTTCATGTCGTTCCTAAATGAGCTTTTATCTCTCTCCCCTCACCACAAATCAGATTCTTCTGAGGAGTTCCCAGTACATTATCCTTTCCCCTGTGTAATTACCTTAACAAGCTCCAGCTGTTTTTATTCTCAGAAGGTTTACTCCCTGATATACAGCTGCCTACCCCCTTCGTAAGTGCAGGTCCTAAATGAGCTTTTTTCTCTGTTCCCTCACCACAATCCAGATTCTTTTGGGGAGTTACCAGTACAGTAACCATACCAGGAAGTACTTAATTTATTAAGCTACTGCTTTTCTTAATCTCAGTGGAGATATTTACTGATAAACAGCTACCTACGCAGCATGTTCATGTCGTTCCTAAATGAGCTTTTATCTCTCTCCCCTCACCACAATCAGATTCTTCTGAGGAGTTCCCAGTACATTATCCTTTCCCCTGTGTAATTACCTTAACAAGCTCCAGCTGTTTTTATTCTCAGAAGGTTTACTCCCTGATATACAGCTGCCTACCCCCTTCGTAAGTGCAGGTCCTAAATGAGCTTTTTTCTCTGTTCCCTCACCACAATCCAGATTCTTTTGGGGAGTTACCAGTACAGTAACCATACCAGGAAGTACTTAATTTATTAAGCTACTGCTTTTCTTAATCTCAGTGGAGATATTTACTGATAAACAGCTACCTACGCAGCATGTTCATGTCGTTCCTAAATGAGCTTTTATCTCTCTCCCCTCACCACAAATCAGATTCTTCTGAGGAGTTCCCAGTACATTATCCTTTCCCCTGTGTAATTACCTTAACAAGCTCCAGCTGTTTTTATTCTCAGAAGGTTTACTCCCTGATATACAGCTGCCTACCCCCTTCGTAAGTGCAGGTCCTAAATGAGCTTTTTTCTCTGTTCCCTCACCACAATCCAGATTCTTTTGGGGAGTTACCAGTACAGTAACCATACCAGGAAGTACTTAATTTATTAAGCTACTGCTTTTCTTAATCTCAGTGGAGATATTTACTGATAAACAGCTACCTACGCAGCATGTTCATGTCGTTCCTAAATGAGCTTTTATCTCTCTCCCCTCACCACAAATCAGATTCTTCTGAGGAGTTCCCAGTACATTATCCTTTCCCCTGTGTAATTACCTTAACAAGCTCCAGCTGTTTTTATTCTCAGAAGGTTTACTCCCTGATATACAGCTGCCTACCCCCTTCGTAAGTGCAGGTCCTAAATGAGCTTTTTTCTCTGTTCCCTCACCACAATCCAGATTCTTTTGGGGAGTTACCAGTACAGTAACCATACCAGGAAGTACTTAATTTATTAAGCTACTGCTTTTCTTAATCTCAGTGGAGATATTTACTGATAAACAGCTACGTACGCAGCATGTTCATGTCGTTCCTAAATGAGCTTTTATCTCTCTCCCCTCACCACAAATCAGATTCTTCTGAGGAGTTCCCAGTACATTATCCTTTCCCCTGTGTAATTACCTTAACAAGCTCCAGCTGTTTTTATTCTCAGAAGGTTTACTCCCTGATATACAGCTGCCTACCCCCTTCGTAAGTGCAGGTCCTAAATGAGCTTTTTTCTCTGTTCCCTCACCACAATCCAGATTCTTTTGGGAGTTACCAGTACAGTAACCATACCAGGAAGTACTTAATTTATTAAGCTACTGCTTTTCTTAATCTCAGTGGAGATATTTACTGATAAACAGCTACCTACGCAGCATGTTCATGTCGTTCCTAAATGAGCTTTTATCTCTCTCCCCTCACCACAAATCAGATTCTTCTGAGGAGTTCCCAGTACATTATCCTTTCCCCTGTGTAATTACCTTAACAAGCTCCAGCTGTTTTTATTCTCAGAAGGTTTACTCCCTGATATACAGCTGCCTACCCCCTTCGTAAGTGCAGGTCCTAAATGAGCTTTTTTCTCTGTTCCCTCACCACAATCCAGATTCTTTTGGGGAGTTACCAGTACAGTAACCATACCAGGAAGTACTTAATTTATTAAGCTACTGCTTTTCTTAATCTCAGTGGAGATATTTACTGATAAACAGCTACCTACGCAGCATGTTCATGTCGTTCCTAAATGAGCTTTTATCTCTCTCCCCTCACCACAAATCAGATTCTTCTGAGGAGTTCCCAGTACATTATCCTTTCCCCTGTGTAATTACCTTAACAAGCTCCAGCTGTTTTTATTCTCAGAAGGTTTACTCCCTGATATACAGCTGCCTACCCCCTTCGTAAGTGCAGGTCCTAAATGAGCTTTTTTCTCTGTTCCCTCACCACAATCCAGATTCTTTTGGGGAGTTACCAGTACAGTAACCATACCAGGAAGTACTTAATTTATTAAGCTACTGCTTTTCTTAATCTCAGTGGAGATATTTACTGATAAACAGCTACCTACGCAGCATGTTCATGTCGTTCCTAAATGAGCTTTTATCTCTCTCCCCTCACCACAAATCAGATTCTTCTGAGGAGTTCCCAGTACATTATCCTTTCCCCTGTGTAATTACCTTAACAAGCTCCAGCTGTTTTTATTCTCAGAAGGTTTACTCCCTGATATACAGCTGCCTACCCCCTTCGTAAGTGCAGGTCCTAAATGAGCTTTTTTCTCTGTTCCCTCACCACAATCCAGATTCTTTTGGGGAGTTACCAGTACAGTAACCATACCAGGAAGTACTTAATTTATTAAGCTACTGCTTTTCTTAATCTCAGTGGAGATATTTACTGATAAACAGCTACGTACGCAGCATGTTCATGTCGTTCCTAAATGAGCTTTTATCTCTCTCCCCTCACCACAAATCAGATTCTTCTGAGGAGTTCCCAGTACATTATCCTTTCCCCTGTGTAATTACCTTAACAAGCTCCAGCTGTTTTTATTCTCAGAAGGTTTACTCCCTGATATACAGCTGCCTACCCCCTTCGTAAGTGCAGGTCCTAAATGAGCTTTTTTCTCTGTTCCCTCACCACAATCCAGATTCTTTTGGGAGTTACCAGTACAGTATCCATACCAGGAAGTACTTAATTTATTAAGCTACTGCTTTTCTTAATCTCAGTGGAGATATTTACTGATAAACAGCTACGTATGCAGCATGTTCATGTCGTTCCTAAATGAGCTTTTATCTCTCTCCCCTCACCACAAATCAGATTCTTCTGAGGAGTTCCCAGTACATTATCCTTTCCCCTGTGTAATTACCTTAACAAGCTCCAGCTGTTTTTATTCTCAGAAGGTTTACTCCCTGATATACAGCTGCCTACCCCCTTCGTAAGTGCAGGTCCTAAATGAGCTTTTTTCGCTGTTCCCTCACCACAATCCAGATTCTTTTGGGAGTTACCAGTACAGTAACCATACCAGGAAGTACTTAATTTTTAAGCTACTGCTTTTCTTAATCTCAGTGGAGATATTTACTGATAAACAGCTACCTACGCAGCATGTTCATGTCGTTCCTAAATGAGCTTTTATCTCTCTCCCCTCACCACTAGTCAGATTCTTCTGAGGAGTTCCCAGTACATTATCCTTTCCCCTGTGTAATTACCTTAACAAGCTCCAGCTGTTTTTATTCTCAGAAGGTTTACTCCCTGATATACAGCTGCCTACCCCCTTCGTAAGTGCAGGTCCTAAATGAGCTTTTTTCTCTGTTCCCTCACCACAATCCAGATTCTTTTGGGGAGTTACCAGTACAGTAACCATACCAGGAAGTACTTAATTTATTAAGCTACTGCTTTTCTTAATCTCAGTGGAGATATTTACTGATAAACAGCTACCTACGCAGCATGTTCATGTCGTTCCTAAATGAGCTTTTATCTCTCTCCCCTCACCACAAATCAGATTCTTCTGAGGAGTTCCCAGTACATTATCCTTTCCCCTGTGTAATTACCTTAACAAGCTCCAGCTGTTTTTATTCTCAGAAGGTTTACTCCCTGATATACAGCTGCCTACCCCCTTCGTAAGTGCAGGTCCTAAATGAGCTTTTTTCTCTGTTCCCTCACCACAATCCAGATTCTTTTGGGGAGTTACCAGTACAGTAACCATACCAGGAAGTACTTAATTTATTAAGCTACTGCTTTTCTTAATCTCAGTGGAGATATTTACTGATAAACAGCTACCTACGCAGCATGTTCATGTCGTTCCTAAATGAGCTTTTATCTCTCTCCCCTCACCACAAATCAGATTCTTCTGAGGAGTTCCCAGTACATTATCCTTTCCCCTGTGTAATTACCTTAACAAGCTCCAGCTGTTTTTATTCTCAGAAGGTTTACTCCCTGATATACAGCTGCCTACCCCCTTCGTAAGTGCAGGTCCTAAATGAGCTTTTTTCTCTGTTCCCACACCACAATCCAGATTCTTTTGGGGAGTTACCAGTACAGTAACCATACCAGGAAGTACTTAATTTATTAAGCTACTGCTTTTCTTAATCTCAGTGGAGATATTTACTGATAAACAGCTACGTACGCAGCATGTTCATGTCGTTCCTAAATGAGCTTTTATCTCTCTCCCCTCACCACAAATCAGATTCTTCTGAGGAGTTCCCAGTACATTATCCTTTCCCCTGTGTAATTACCTTAACAAGCTCCAGCTGTTTTTATTCTCAGAAGGTTTACTCCCTGATATACAGCTGCCTACCCCCTTCGTAAGTGCAGGTCCTAAATGAGCTTTTTTCTCTGTTCCCTCACCACAATCCAGATTCTTTTGGGGAGTTACCAGTACAGTAACCATACCAGGAAGTACTTAATTTATTAAGCTACTGCTTTTCTTAATCTCAGTGGAGATATTTACTGATAAACAGCTACCTACGCAGCATGTTCATGTCGTTCCTAAATGAGCTTTTATCTCTCTCCCCTCACCACAAATCAGATTCTTCTGAGGAGTTCCCAGTACATTATCCTTTCCCCTGTGTAATTACCTTAACAAGCTCCAGCTGTTTTTATTCTCAGAAGGTTTACTCCCTGATATACAGCTGCCTACCCCCTTCGTAAGTGCAGGTCCTAAATGAGCTTTTTTCTCTGTTCCCTCACCACAATCCAGATTCTTTTGGGGAGTTACCAGTACAGTAACCATACCAGGAAGTACTTAATTTATTAAGCTACTGCTTTTCTTAATCTCAGTGGAGATATTTACTGATAAACAGCTACCTACGCAGCATGTTCATGTCGTTCCTAAATGAGCTTTTATCTCTCTCCCCTCACCACAAATCAGATTCTTCTGAGGAGTTCCCAGTACATTATCCTTTCCCCTGTGTAATTACCTTAACAAGCTCCAGCTGTTTTTATTCTCAGAAGGTTTACTCCCTGATATACAGCTGCCTACCCCCTTCGTAAGTGCAGGTCCTAAATGAGCTTTTTTCTCTGTTCCCTCACCACAATCCAGATTCTTTTGGGGAGTTACCAGTACAGTAACCATACCAGGAAGTACTTAATTTATTAAGCTACTGCTTTTCTTAATCTCAGTGGAGATATTTACTGATAAACAGCTACCTACGCAGCATGTTCATGTCGTTCCTAAATGAGCTTTTATCTCTCTCCCCTCACCACAAATCAGATTCTTCTGAGGAGTTCCCAGTACATTATCCTTTCCCCTGTGTAATTACCTTAACAAGCTCCAGCTGTTTTTATTCTCAGAAGGTTTACTCCCTGATATACAGCTGCCTACCCCCTTCGTAAGTGCAGGTCCTAAATGAGCTTTTTTCTCTGTTCCCTCACCACAATCCAGATTCTTTTGGGGAGTTACCAGTACAGTAACCATACCAGGAAGTACTTAATTTATTAAGCTACTGCTTTTCTTAATCTCAGTGGAGATATTTACTGATAAACAGCTACGTACGCAGCATGTTCATGTCGTTCCTAAATGAGCTTTTATCTCTCTCCCCTCACCACAAATCAGATTCTTCTGAGGAGTTCCCAGTACATTATCCTTTCCCCTGTGTAATTACCTTAACAAGCTCCAGCTGTTTTTATTCTCAGAAGGTTTACTCCCTGATATACAGCTGCCTACCCCCTTCGTAAGTGCAGGTCCTAAATGAGCTTTTTTCTCTGTTCCCTCACCACAATCCAGATTCTTTTGGGAGTTACCAGTACAGTAACCATACCAGGAAGTACTTAATTTATTAAGCTACTGCTTTTCTTAATCTCAGTGGAGATATTTACTGATAAACAGCTACCTACGCAGCATGTTCATGTCGTTCCTAAATGAGCTTTTATCTCTCTCCCCTCACCACAAATCAGATTCTTCTGAGGAGTTCCCAGTACATTATCCTTTCCCCTGTGTAATTACCTTAACAAGCTCCAGCTGTTTTTATTCTCAGAAGGTTTACTCCCTGATATACAGCTGCCTACCCCCTTCGTAAGTGCAGGTCCTAAATGAGATTTTTTCTGTTCCCTCACCACAATCCAGATTCTTTTGGGGAGTTACCAGTACAGTAACCATACCAGGAAGTACTTAATTTATTAAGCTACTGCTTTTCTTAATCTCAGTGGAGATATTTACTGATAAACAGCTACCTACGCAGCATGTTCATGTCGTTCCTAAATGAGCTTTTATCTCTCTCCCCTCACCACAAATCAGATTCTTCTGAGGAGTTCCCAGTACATTATCCTTTCCCCTGTGTAATTACCTTAACAAGCTCCAGCTGTTTTTATTCTCAGAAGGTTTACTCCCTGATATACAGCTGCCTACCCCCTTCGTAAGTGCAGGTCCTAAATGAGCTTTTTTCTCTGTTCCCTCACCACAATCCAGATTCTTTTGGGGAGTTACCAGTACAGTAACCATACCAGGAAGTACTTAATTTATTAAGCTACTGCTTTTCTTAATCTCAGTGGAGATATTTACTGATAAACAGCTACCTACGCAGCATGTTCATGTCGTTCCTAAATGAGCTTTTATCTCTCTCCCCTCACCACAAATCAGATTCTTCTGAGGAGTTCCCAGTACATTATCCTTTCCCCTGTGTAATTACCTTAACAAGCTCCAGCTGTTTTTATTCTCAGAAGGTTTACTCCCTGATATACAGCTGCCTACCCCTTCGTAAGTGCAGGTCCTAAATGAGCTTTTTTCTCTGTTCCCTCACCACAATCCAGATTCTTTTGGGGAGTTACCAGTACAGTAACCATACCAGGAAGTACTTAATTTATTAAGCTACTGCTTTTCTTAATCTCAGTGGAGATATTTACTGATAAACAGCTACTACGCAGCATGTTCATGTCGTTCCTAAATGAGCTTTTATCTCTCTCCCCTCACCACAAATCAGATTCTTCTGAGGAGTTCCCAGTACATTATCCTTTCCCCTGTGTAATTACCTTAACAAGCTCCAGCTGTTTTTATTCTCAGAAGGTTTACTCCCTGATATACAGCTGCCTACCCCCTTCGTAAGTGCAGGTCCTAAATGAGCTTTTTTCTCTGTTCCCTCACCACAATCCAGATTCTTTTGGGGAGTTACCAGTACAGTAACCATACCAGGAAGTACTTAATTTATTAAGCTACTGCTTTTCTTAATCTCAGTGGAGATATTTACTGATAAACAGCTACGTACGCAGCATGTTCATGTCGTTCCTAAATGAGCTTTTATCTCTCTCCCCTCACCACAAATCAGATTCTTCTGAGGAGTTCCCAGTACATTATCCTTTCCCCTGTGTAATTACCTTAACAAGCTCCAGCTGTTTTTATTCTCAGAAGGTTTACTCCCTGATATACAGCTGCCTACCCCCTTCGTAAGTGCAGGTCCTAAATGAGCTTTTTTCTCTGTTCCCTCACCACAATCCAGATTCTTTTGGGAGTTACCAGTACAGTAACCATACCAGGAAGTACTTAATTTTTAAGCTACTGCTTTTCTTAATCTCAGTGGAGATATTTACTGATAAACAGCTACCTACGCAGCATGTTCATGTCGTTCCTAAATGAGCTTTTATCTCTCTCCCCTCACCACTAGTCAGATTCTTCTGAGGAGTTCCCAGTACATTATCCTTTCCCCTGTGTAATTACCTTAACAAGCTCCAGCTGTTTTTATTCTCAGAAGGTTTACTCCCTGATATACAGCTGCCTACCCCCTTCGTAAGTGCAGGTCCTAAATGAGATTTTTTCGATGTTCCCTCACCACAATCCAGATTCTTTTGGGGAGTTACCAGTACAGTAACCATACCAGGAAGTACTTAATTTATTAAGCTACTGCTTTTCTTAATCTCAGTGGAGATATTTACTGATAAACAGCTACCTACGCAGCATGTTCATGTCGTTCCTAAATGAGCTTTTATCTCTCTCCCCTCACCACAAATCAGATTCTTCTGAGGAGTTCCCAGTACATTATCCTTTCCCCTGTGTAATTACCTTAACAAGCTCCAGCTGTTTTTATTCTCAGAAGGTTTACTCCCTGATATACAGCTGCCTACCCCCTTCGTAAGTGCAGGTCCTAAATGAGCTTTTTTCTCTGTTCCCTCACCACAATCCAGATTCTTTTGGGGAGTTACCAGTACAGTAACCATACCAGGAAGTACTTAATTTATTAAGCTACTGCTTTTCTTAATCTCAGTGGAGATATTTACTGATAAACAGCTACCTACGCAGCATGTTCATGTCGTTCCTAAATGAGCTTTTATCTCTCTCCCCTCACCACAAATCAGATTCTTCTGAGGAGTTCCCAGTACATTATCCTTTCCCCTGTGTAATTACCTTAACAAGCTCCAGCTGTTTTTATTCTCAGAAGGTTTACTCCCTGATATACAGCTGCCTACCCCTTCGTAAGTGCAGGTCCTAAATGAGCTTTTTTCTCTGTTCCCTCACCACAATCCAGATTCTTTTGGGGAGTTACCAGTACAGTAACCATACCAGGAAGTACTTAATTTATTAAGCTACTGCTTTTCTTAATCTCAGTGGAGATATTTACTGATAAACAGCTACCTACGCAGCATGTTCATGTCGTTCCTAAATGAGCTTTTATCTCTCTCCCCTCACCACAAATCAGATTCTTCTGAGGAGTTCCCAGTACATTATCCTTTCCCCTGTGTAATTACCTTAACAAGCTCCAGCTGTTTTTATTCTCAGAAGGTTTACTCCCTGATATACAGCTGCCTACCCCCTTCGTAAGTGCAGGTCCTAAATGAGCTTTTTTCTCTGTTCCCTCACCACAATCCAGATTCTTTTGGGGAGTTACCAGTACAGTAACCATACCAGGAAGTACTTAATTTATTAAGCTACTGCTTTTCTTAATCTCAGTGGAGATATTTACTGATAAACAGCTACGTATGCAGCATGTTCATGTCGTTCCTAAATGAGCTTTTATCTCTCTCCCCTCACCACAAATCAGATTCTTCTGAGGAGTTCCCAGTACATTATCCTTTCCCCTGTGTAATTACCTTAACAAGCTCCAGCTGTTTTTATTCTCAGAAGGTTTACTCCCTGATATACAGCTGCCTACCCCCTTCGTAAGTGCAGGTCCTAAATGAGCTTTTTTCTCTGTTCCCTCACCACAATCCAGATTCTTTTGGGGAGTTACCAGTACAGTAACCATACCAGGAAGTACTTAATTTATTAAGCTACTGCTTTTCTTAATCTCAGTGGAGATATTTACTGATAAACAGCTACCTACGCAGCATGTTCATGTCGTTCCTAAATGAGCTTTTATCTCTCTCCCCTCACCACAAAGTCAGATTCTTCTGAGGAGTTCCCAGTACATTATCCTTTCCCCTGTGTAATTACCTTAACAAGCTCCAGCTGTTTTTATTCTCAGAAGGTTTACTCCCTGATATACAGCTGCCTACCCCCTTCGTAAGTGCAGGTCCTAAATGAGCTTTTTTTCTGTTCCCTCACCACAATCCAGATTCTTTTGGGGAGTTACCAGTACAGTAACCATACCAGGAAGTACTTAATTTATTAAGCTACTGCTTTTCTTAATCTCAGTGGAGATATTTACTGATAAACAGCTACCTACGCAGCATGTTCATGTCGTTCCTAAATGAGCTTTTATCTCTCTCCCCTCACCACAAATCAGATTCTTCTGAGGAGTTCCCAGTACATTATCCTTTCCCCTGTGTAATTACCTTAACAAGCTCCAGCTGTTTTTATTCTCAGAAGGTTTACTCCCTGATATACAGCTGCCTACCCCCTTCGTAAGTGCAGGTCCTAAATGAGCTTTTTTCTCTGTTCCCTCACCACAATCCAGATTCTTTTGGGGAGTTACCAGTACAGTAACCATACCAGGAAGTACTTAATTTATTAAGCTACTGCTTTTCTTAATCTCAGTGGAGATATTTACTGATAAACAGCTACCTACGCAGCATGTTCATGTCGTTCCTAAATGAGCTTTTATCTCTCTCCCCTCACCACAAATCAGATTCTTCTGAGGAGTTCCCAGTACATTATCCTTTCCCCTGTGTAATTACCTTAACAAGCTCCAGCTGTTTTTATTCTCAGAAGGTTTACTCCCTGATATACAGCTGCCTACCCCCTTCGTAAGTGCAGGTCCTAAATGAGCTTTTTTCTCTGTTCCCTCACCACAATCCAGATTCTTTTGGGGAGTTACCAGTACAGTAACCATACCAGGAAGTACTTAATTTATTAAGCTACTGCTTTTCTTAATCTCAGTGGAGATATTTACTGATAAACAGCTACCTACGCAGCATGTTCATGTCGTTCCTAAATGAGCTTTTATCTCTCTCCCCTCACCACAAATCAGATTCTTCTGAGGAGTTCCCAGTACATTATCCTTTCCCCTGTGTAATTACCTTAACAAGCTCCAGCTGTTTTTATTCTCAGAAGGTTTACTCCCTGATATACAGCTGCCTACCCCCTTCGTAAGTGCAGGTCCTAAATGAGCTTTTTTCTCTGTTCCCTCACCACAATCCAGATTCTTTTGGGGAGTTACCAGTACAGTAACCATACCAGGAAGTACTTAATTTATTAAGCTACTGCTTTTCTTAATCTCAGTGGAGATATTTACTGATAAACAGCTACCTACGCAGCATGTTCATGTCGTTCCTAAATGAGCTTTTATCTCTCTCCCCTCACCACAAATCAGATTCTTCTGAGGAGTTCCCAGTACATTATCCTTTCCCCTGTGTAATTACCTTAACAAGCTCCAGCTGTTTTTATTCTCAGAAGGTTTACTCCCTGATATACAGCTGCCTACCCCCTTCGTAAGTGCAGGTCCTAAATGAGCTTTTTTCTCTGTTCCCTCACCACAATCCAGATTCTTTTGGGGAGTTACCAGTACAGTAACCATACCAGGAAGTACTTAATTTATTAAGCTACTGCTTTTCTTAATCTCAGTGGAGATATTTACTGATAAACAGCTACCTACGCAGCATGTTCATGTCGTTCCTAAATGAGCTTTTATCTCTCTCCCCTCACCACAAATCAGATTCTTCTGAGGAGTTCCCAGTACATTATCCTTTCCCCTGTGTAATTACCTTAACAAGCTCCAGCTGTTTTTATTCTCAGAAGGTTTACTCCCTGATATACAGCTGCCTACCCCCTTCGTAAGTGCAGGTCCTAAATGAGCTTTTTTCTCTGTTCCCTCACCACAATCCAGATTCTTTTGGGGAGTTACCAGTACAGTAACCATACCAGGAAGTACTTAATTTATTAAGCTACTGCTTTTCTTAATCTCAGTGGAGATATTTACTGATAAACAGCTACCTACGCAGCATGTTCATGTCGTTCCTAAATGAGCTTTTATCTCTCTCCCCTCACCACAAATCAGATTCTTCTGAGGAGTTCCCAGTACATTATCCTTTCCCCTGTGTAATTACCTTAACAAGCTCCAGCTGTTTTTATTCTCAGAAGGTTTACTCCCTGATATACAGCTGCCTACCCCCTTCGTAAGTGCAGGTCCTAAATGAGCTTTTTTCTCTGTTCCCTCACCACAATCCAGATTCTTTTGGGGAGTTACCAGTACAGTAACCATACCAGGAAGTACTTAATTTATTAAGCTACTGCTTTTCTTAATCTCAGTGGAGATATTTACTGATAAACAGCTACCTACGCAGCATGTTCATGTCGTTCCTAAATGAGCTTTTATCTCTCTCCCCTCACCACAAATCAGATTCTTCTGAGGAGTTCCCAGTACATTATCCTTTCCCCTGTGTAATTACCTTAACAAGCTCCAGCTGTTTTTATTCTCAGAAGGTTTACTCCCTGATATACAGCTGCCTACCCCCTTCGTAAGTGCAGGTCCTAAATGAGCTTTTTTCTCTGTTCCCTCACCACAATCCAGATTCTTTTGGGGAGTTACCAGTACAGTAACCATACCAGGAAGTACTTAATTTATTAAGCTACTGCTTTTCTTAATCTCAGTGGAGATATTTACTGATAAACAGCTACCTACGCAGCATGTTCATGTCGTTCCTAAATGAGCTTTTATCTCTCTCCCCTCACCACAAATCAGATTCTTCTGAGGAGTTCCCAGTACATTATCCTTTCCCCTGTGTAATTACCTTAACAAGCTCCAGCTGTTTTTATTCTCAGAAGGTTTACTCCCTGATATACAGCTGCCTACCCCCTTCGTAAGTGCAGGTCCTAAATGAGCTTTTTTCTCTGTTCCCTCACCACAATCCAGATTCTTTTGGGGAGTTACCAGTACAGTAACCATACCAGGAAGTACTTAATTTATTAAGCTACTGCTTTTCTTAATCTCAGTGGAGATATTTACTGATAAACAGCTACCTACGCAGCATGTTCATGTCGTTCCTAAATGAGCTTTTATCTCTCTCCCCTCACCACAAATCAGATTCTTCTGAGGAGTTCCCAGTACATTATCCTTTCCCCTGTGTAATTACCTTAACAAGCTCCAGCTGTTTTTATTCTCAGAAGGTTTACTCCCTGATATACAGCTGCCTACCCCCTTCGTAAGTGCAGGTCCTAAATGAGCTTTTTTCTCTGTTCCCTCACCACAATCCAGATTCTTTTGGGGAGTTACCAGTACAGTAACCATACCAGGAAGTACTTAATTTATTAAGCTACTGCTTTTCTTAATCTCAGTGGAGATATTTACTGATAAACAGCTACCTACGCAGCATGTTCATGTCGTTCCTAAATGAGCTTTTATCTCTCTCCCCTCACCACAAATCAGATTCTTCTGAGGAGTTCCCAGTACATTATCCTTTCCCCTGTGTAATTACCTTAACAAGCTCCAGCTGTTTTTATTCTCAGAAGGTTTACTCCCTGATATACAGCTGCCTACCCCCTTCGTAAGTGCAGGTCCTAAATGAGCTTTTTTCTCTGTTCCCTCACCACAATCCAGATTCTTTTGGGGAGTTACCAGTACAGTAACCATACCAGGAAGTACTTAATTTATTAAGCTACTGCTTTTCTTAATCTCAGTGGAGATATTTACTGATAAACAGCTACCTACGCAGCATGTTCATGTCGTTCCTAAATGAGCTTTTATCTCTCTCCCCTCACCACAAATCAGATTCTTCTGAGGAGTTCCCAGTACATTATCCTTTCCCCTGTGTAATTACCTTAACAAGCTCCAGCTGTTTTTATTCTCAGAAGGTTTACTCCCTGATATACAGCTGCCTACCCCCTTCGTAAGTGCAGGTCCTAAATGAGCTTTTTTCTCTGTTCCCTCACCACAATCCAGATTCTTTTGGGGAGTTACCAGTACAGTAACCATACCAGGAAGTACTTAATTTATTAAGCTACTGCTTTTCTTAATCTCAGTGGAGATATTTACTGATAAACAGCTACCTACGCAGCATGTTCATGTCGTTCCTAAATGAGCTTTTATCTCTCTCCCCTCACCACAAATCAGATTCTTCTGAGGAGTTCCCAGTACATTATCCTTTCCCCTGTGTAATTACCTTAACAAGCTCCAGCTGTTTTTATTCTCAGAAGGTTTACTCCCTGATATACAGCTGCCTACCCCCTTCGTAAGTGCAGGTCCTAAATGAGCTTTTTTCTCTGTTCCCTCACCACAATCCAGATTCTTTTGGGGAGTTACCAGTACAGTAACCATACCAGGAAGTACTTAATTTATTAAGCTACTGCTTTTCTTAATCTCAGTGGAGATATTTACTGATAAACAGCTACCTACGCAGCATGTTCATGTCGTTCCTAAATGAGCTTTTATCTCTCTCCCCTCACCACAAATCAGATTCTTCTGAGGAGTTCCCAGTACATTATCCTTTCCCCTGTGTAATTACCTTAACAAGCTCCAGCTGTTTTTATTCTCAGAAGGTTTACTCCCTGATATACAGCTGCCTACCCCCTTCGTAAGTGCAGGTCCTAAATGAGCTTTTTTCTCTGTTCCCTCACCACAATCCAGATTCTTTTGGGGAGTTACCAGTACAGTAACCATACCAGGAAGTACTTAATTTATTAAGCTACTGCTTTTCTTAATCTCAGTGGAGATATTTACTGATAAACAGCTACCTACGCAGCATGTTCATGTCGTTCCTAAATGAGCTTTTATCTCTCTCCCCTCACCACAAATCAGATTCTTCTGAGGAGTTCCCAGTACATTATCCTTTCCCCTGTGTAATTACCTTAACAAGCTCCAGCTGTTTTTATTCTCAGAAGGTTTACTCCCTGATATACAGCTGCCTACCCCCTTCGTAAGTGCAGGTCCTAAATGAGCTTTTTTCTCTGTTCCCTCACCACAATCCAGATTCTTTTGGGGAGTTACCAGTACAGTAACCATACCAGGAAGTACTTAATTTATTAAGCTACTGCTTTTCTTAATCTCAGTGGAGATATTTACTGATAAACAGCTACCTACGCAGCATGTTCATGTCGTTCCTAAATGAGCTTTTATCTCTCTCCCCTCACCACAAATCAGATTCTTCTGAGGAGTTCCCAGTACATTATCCTTTCCCCTGTGTAATTACCTTAACAAGCTCCAGCTGTTTTTATTCTCAGAAGGTTTACTCCCTGATATACAGCTGCCTACCCCCTTCGTAAGTGCAGGTCCTAAATGAGCTTTTTTCTCTGTTCCCTCACCACAATCCAGATTCTTTTGGGGAGTTACCAGTACAGTAACCATACCAGGAAGTACTTAATTTATTAAGCTACTGCTTTTCTTAATCTCAGTGGAGATATTTACTGATAAACAGCTACCTACGCAGCATGTTCATGTCGTTCCTAAATGAGCTTTTATCTCTCTCCCCTCACCACAAATCAGATTCTTCTGAGGAGTTCCCAGTACATTATCCTTTCCCCTGTGTAATTACCTTAACAAGCTCCAGCTGTTTTTATTCTCAGAAGGTTTACTCCCTGATATACAGCTGCCTACCCCCTTCGTAAGTGCAGGTCCTAAATGAGCTTTTTTCTCTGTTCCCTCACCACAATCCAGATTCTTTTGGGGAGTTACCAGTACAGTAACCATACCAGGAAGTACTTAATTTATTAAGCTACTGCTTTTCTTAATCTCAGTGGAGATATTTACTGATAAACAGCTACCTACGCAGCATGTTCATGTCGTTCCTAAATGAGCTTTTATCTCTCTCCCCTCACCACAAATCAGATTCTTCTGAGGAGTTCCCAGTACATTATCCTTTCCCCTGTGTAATTACCTTAACAAGCTCCAGCTGTTTTTATTCTCAGAAGGTTTACTCCCTGATATACAGCTGCCTACCCCCTTCGTAAGTGCAGGTCCTAAATGAGCTTTTTTCTCTGTTCCCTCACCACAATCCAGATTCTTTTGGGGAGTTACCAGTACAGTAACCATACCAGGAAGTACTTAATTTATTAAGCTACTGCTTTTCTTAATCTCAGTGGAGATATTTACTGATAAACAGCTACCTACGCAGCATGTTCATGTCGTTCCTAAATGAGCTTTTATCTCTCTCCCCTCACCACAAATCAGATTCTTCTGAGGAGTTCCCAGTACATTATCCTTTCCCCTGTGTAATTACCTTAACAAGCTCCAGCTGTTTTTATTCTCAGAAGGTTTACTCCCTGATATACAGCTGCCTACCCCCTTCGTAAGTGCAGGTCCTAAATGAGCTTTTTTCTCTGTTCCCTCACCACAATCCAGATTCTTTTGGGGAGTTACCAGTACAGTAACCATACCAGGAAGTACTTAATTTATTAAGCTACTGCTTTTCTTAATCTCAGTGGAGATATTTACTGATAAACAGCTACCTACGCAGCATGTTCATGTCGTTCCTAAATGAGCTTTTATCTCTCTCCCCTCACCACAAATCAGATTCTTCTGAGGAGTTCCCAGTACATTATCCTTTCCCCTGTGTAATTACCTTAACAAGCTCCAGCTGTTTTTATTCTCAGAAGGTTTACTCCCTGATATACAGCTGCCTACCCCCTTCGTAAGTGCAGGTCCTAAATGAGCTTTTTTCTCTGTTCCCTCACCACAATCCAGATTCTTTTGGGGAGTTACCAGTACAGTAACCATACCAGGAAGTACTTAATTTATTAAGCTACTGCTTTTCTTAATCTCAGTGGAGATATTTACTGATAAACAGCTACCTACGCAGCATGTTCATGTCGTTCCTAAATGAGCTTTTATCTCTCTCCCCTCACCACAAATCAGATTCTTCTGAGGAGTTCCCAGTACATTATCCTTTCCCCTGTGTAATTACCTTAACAAGCTCCAGCTGTTTTTATTCTCAGAAGGTTTACTCCCTGATATACAGCTGCCTACCCCCTTCGTAAGTGCAGGTCCTAAATGAGCTTTTTTCTCTGTTCCCTCACCACAATCCAGATTCTTTTGGGGAGTTACCAGTACAGTAACCATACCAGGAAGTACTTAATTTATTAAGCTACTGCTTTTCTTAATCTCAGTGGAGATATTTACTGATAAACAGCTACCTACGCAGCATGTTCATGTCGTTCCTAAATGAGCTTTTATCTCTCTCCCCTCACCACAAATCAGATTCTTCTGAGGAGTTCCCAGTACATTATCCTTTCCCCTGTGTAATTACCTTAACAAGCTCCAGCTGTTTTTATTCTCAGAAGGTTTACTCCCTGATATACAGCTGCCTACCCCCTTCGTAAGTGCAGGTCCTAAATGAGCTTTTTTCTCTGTTCCCTCACCACAATCCAGATTCTTTTGGGGAGTTACCAGTACAGTAACCATACCAGGAAGTACTTAATTTATTAAGCTACTGCTTTTCTTAATCTCAGTGGAGATATTTACTGATAAACAGCTACCTACGCAGCATGTTCATGTCGTTCCTAAATGAGCTTTTATCTCTCTCCCCTCACCACAAATCAGATTCTTCTGAGGAGTTCCCAGTACATTATCCTTTCCCCTGTGTAATTACCTTAACAAGCTCCAGCTGTTTTTATTCTCAGAAGGTTTACTCCCTGATATACAGCTGCCTACCCCCTTCGTAAGTGCAGGTCCTAAATGAGCTTTTTTCTCTGTTCCCTCACCACAATCCAGATTCTTTTGGGGAGTTACCAGTACAGTAACCATACCAGGAAGTACTTAATTTATTAAGCTACTGCTTTTCTTAATCTCAGTGGAGATATTTACTGATAAACAGCTACCTACGCAGCATGTTCATGTCGTTCCTAAATGAGCTTTTATCTCTCTCCCCTCACCACAAATCAGATTCTTCTGAGGAGTTCCCAGTACATTATCCTTTCCCCTGTGTAATTACCTTAACAAGCTCCAGCTGTTTTTATTCTCAGAAGGTTTACTCCCTGATATACAGCTGCCTACCCCCTTCGTAAGTGCAGGTCCTAAATGAGCTTTTTTCTCTGTTCCCTCACCACAATCCAGATTCTTTTGGGGAGTTACCAGTACAGTAACCATACCAGGAAGTACTTAATTTATTAAGCTACTGCTTTTCTTAATCTCAGTGGAGATATTTACTGATAAACAGCTACCTACGCAGCATGTTCATGTCGTTCCTAAATGAGCTTTTATCTCTCTCCCCTCACCACAAATCAGATTCTTCTGAGGAGTTCCCAGTACATTATCCTTTCCCCTGTGTAATTACCTTAACAAGCTCCAGCTGTTTTTATTCTCAGAAGGTTTACTCCCTGATATACAGCTGCCTACCCCCTTCGTAAGTGCAGGTCCTAAATGAGCTTTTTTCTCTGTTCCCTCACCACAATCCAGATTCTTTTGGGGAGTTACCAGTACAGTAACCATACCAGGAAGTACTTAATTTATTAAGCTACTGCTTTTCTTAATCTCAGTGGAGATATTTACTGATAAACAGCTACCTACGCAGCATGTTCATGTCGTTCCTAAATGAGCTTTTATCTCTCTCCCCTCACCACAAATCAGATTCTTCTGAGGAGTTCCCAGTACATTATCCTTTCCCCTGTGTAATTACCTTAACAAGCTCCAGCTGTTTTTATTCTCAGAAGGTTTACTCCCTGATATACAGCTGCCTACCCCCTTCGTAAGTGCAGGTCCTAAATGAGCTTTTTTCTCTGTTCCCTCACCACAATCCAGATTCTTTTGGGGAGTTACCAGTACAGTAACCATACCAGGAAGTACTTAATTTATTAAGCTACTGCTTTTCTTAATCTCAGTGGAGATATTTACTGATAAACAGCTACCTACGCAGCATGTTCATGTCGTTCCTAAATGAGCTTTTATCTCTCTCCCCTCACCACAAATCAGATTCTTCTGAGGAGTTCCCAGTACATTATCCTTTCCCCTGTGTAATTACCTTAACAAGCTCCAGCTGTTTTTATTCTCAGAAGGTTTACTCCCTGATATACAGCTGCCTACCCCCTTCGTAAGTGCAGGTCCTAAATGAGCTTTTTTCTCTGTTCCCTCACCACAATCCAGATTCTTTTGGGGAGTTACCAGTACAGTAACCATACCAGGAAGTACTTAATTTATTAAGCTACTGCTTTTCTTAATCTCAGTGGAGATATTTACTGATAAACAGCTACCTACGCAGCATGTTCATGTCGTTCCTAAATGAGCTTTTATCTCTCTCCCCTCACCACAAATCAGATTCTTCTGAGGAGTTCCCAGTACATTATCCTTTCCCCTGTGTAATTACCTTAACAAGCTCCAGCTGTTTTTATTCTCAGAAGGTTTACTCCCTGATATACAGCTGCCTACCCCCTTCGTAAGTGCAGGTCCTAAATGAGCTTTTTTCTCTGTTCCCTCACCACAATCCAGATTCTTTTGGGGAGTTACCAGTACAGTAACCATACCAGGAAGTACTTAATTTATTAAGCTACTGCTTTTCTTAATCTCAGTGGAGATATTTACTGATAAACAGCTACCTACGCAGCATGTTCATGTCGTTCCTAAATGAGCTTTTATCTCTCTCCCCTCACCACAAATCAGATTCTTCTGAGGAGTTCCCAGTACATTATCCTTTCCCCTGTGTAATTACCTTAACAAGCTCCAGCTGTTTTTATTCTCAGAAGGTTTACTCCCTGATATACAGCTGCCTACCCCCTTCGTAAGTGCAGGTCCTAAATGAGCTTTTTTCTCTGTTCCCTCACCACAATCCAGATTCTTTTGGGGAGTTACCAGTACAGTAACCATACCAGGAAGTACTTAATTTATTAAGCTACTGCTTTTCTTAATCTCAGTGGAGATATTTACTGATAAACAGCTACCTACGCAGCATGTTCATGTCGTTCCTAAATGAGCTTTTATCTCTCTCCCCTCACCACAAATCAGATTCTTCTGAGGAGTTCCCAGTACATTATCCTTTCCCCTGTGTAATTACCTTAACAAGCTCCAGCTGTTTTTATTCTCAGAAGGTTTACTCCCTGATATACAGCTGCCTACCCCCTTCGTAAGTGCAGGTCCTAAATGAGCTTTTTTCTCTGTTCCCTCACCACAATCCAGATTCTTTTGGGGAGTTACCAGTACAGTAACCATACCAGGAAGTACTTAATTTATTAAGCTACTGCTTTTCTTAATCTCAGTGGAGATATTTACTGATAAACAGCTACCTACGCAGCATGTTCATGTCGTTCCTAAATGAGCTTTTATCTCTCTCCCCTCACCACAAATCAGATTCTTCTGAGGAGTTCCCAGTACATTATCCTTTCCCCTGTGTAATTACCTTAACAAGCTCCAGCTGTTTTTATTCTCAGAAGGTTTACTCCCTGATATACAGCTGCCTACCCCCTTCGTAAGTGCAGGTCCTAAATGAGCTTTTTTCTCTGTTCCCTCACCACAATCCAGATTCTTTTGGGGAGTTACCAGTACAGTAACCATACCAGGAAGTACTTAATTTATTAAGCTACTGCTTTTCTTAATCTCAGTGGAGATATTTACTGATAAACAGCTACCTACGCAGCATGTTCATGTCGTTCCTAAATGAGCTTTTATCTCTCTCCCCTCACCACAAATCAGATTCTTCTGAGGAGTTCCCAGTACATTATCCTTTCCCCTGTGTAATTACCTTAACAAGCTCCAGCTGTTTTTATTCTCAGAAGGTTTACTCCCTGATATACAGCTGCCTACCCCCTTCGTAAGTGCAGGTCCTAAATGAGCTTTTTTCTCTGTTCCCTCACCACAATCCAGATTCTTTTGGGGAGTTACCAGTACAGTAACCATACCAGGAAGTACTTAATTTATTAAGCTACTGCTTTTCTTAATCTCAGTGGAGATATTTACTGATAAACAGCTACCTACGCAGCATGTTCATGTCGTTCCTAAATGAGCTTTTATCTCTCTCCCCTCACCACAAATCAGATTCTTCTGAGGAGTTCCCAGTACATTATCCTTTCCCCTGTGTAATTACCTTAACAAGCTCCAGCTGTTTTTATTCTCAGAAGGTTTACTCCCTGATATACAGCTGCCTACCCCCTTCGTAAGTGCAGGTCCTAAATGAGCTTTTTTCTCTGTTCCCTCACCACAATCCAGATTCTTTTGGGGAGTTACCAGTACAGTAACCATACCAGGAAGTACTTAATTTATTAAGCTACTGCTTTTCTTAATCTCAGTGGAGATATTTACTGATAAACAGCTACCTACGCAGCATGTTCATGTCGTTCCTAAATGAGCTTTTATCTCTCTCCCCTCACCACAAATCAGATTCTTCTGAGGAGTTCCCAGTACATTATCCTTTCCCCTGTGTAATTACCTTAACAAGCTCCAGCTGTTTTTATTCTCAGAAGGTTTACTCCCTGATATACAGCTGCCTACCCCCTTCGTAAGTGCAGGTCCTAAATGAGCTTTTTTCTCTGTTCCCTCACCACAATCCAGATTCTTTTGGGGAGTTACCAGTACAGTAACCATACCAGGAAGTACTTAATTTATTAAGCTACTGCTTTTCTTAATCTCAGTGGAGATATTTACTGATAAACAGCTACCTACGCAGCATGTTCATGTCGTTCCTAAATGAGCTTTTATCTCTCTCCCCTCACCACAAATCAGATTCTTCTGAGGAGTTCCCAGTACATTATCCTTTCCCCTGTGTAATTACCTTAACAAGCTCCAGCTGTTTTTATTCTCAGAAGGTTTACTCCCTGATATACAGCTGCCTACCCCCTTCGTAAGTGCAGGTCCTAAATGAGCTTTTTTCTCTGTTCCCTCACCACAATCCAGATTCTTTTGGGGAGTTACCAGTACAGTAACCATACCAGGAAGTACTTAATTTATTAAGCTACTGCTTTTCTTAATCTCAGTGGAGATATTTACTGATAAACAGCTACCTACGCAGCATGTTCATGTCGTTCCTAAATGAGCTTTTATCTCTCTCCCCTCACCACAAATCAGATTCTTCTGAGGAGTTCCCAGTACATTATCCTTTCCCCTGTGTAATTACCTTAACAAGCTCCAGCTGTTTTTATTCTCAGAAGGTTTACTCCCTGATATACAGCTGCCTACCCCCTTCGTAAGTGCAGGTCCTAAATGAGCTTTTTTCTCTGTTCCCTCACCACAATCCAGATTCTTTTGGGGAGTTACCAGTACAGTAACCATACCAGGAAGTACTTAATTTATTAAGCTACTGCTTTTCTTAATCTCAGTGGAGATATTTACTGATAAACAGCTACCTACGCAGCATGTTCATGTCGTTCCTAAATGAGCTTTTATCTCTCTCCCCTCACCACAAATCAGATTCTTCTGAGGAGTTCCCAGTACATTATCCTTTCCCCTGTGTAATTACCTTAACAAGCTCCAGCTGTTTTTATTCTCAGAAGGTTTACTCCCTGATATACAGCTGCCTACCCCCTTCGTAAGTGCAGGTCCTAAATGAGCTTTTTTCTCTGTTCCCTCACCACAATCCAGATTCTTTTGGGGAGTTACCAGTACAGTAACCATACCAGGAAGTACTTAATTTATTAAGCTACTGCTTTTCTTAATCTCAGTGGAGATATTTACTGATAAACAGCTACCTACGCAGCATGTTCATGTCGTTCCTAAATGAGCTTTTATCTCTCTCCCCTCACCACAAATCAGATTCTTCTGAGGAGTTCCCAGTACATTATCCTTTCCCCTGTGTAATTACCTTAACAAGCTCCAGCTGTTTTTATTCTCAGAAGGTTTACTCCCTGATATACAGCTGCCTACCCCCTTCGTAAGTGCAGGTCCTAAATGAGCTTTTTTCTCTGTTCCCTCACCACAATCCAGATTCTTTTGGGGAGTTACCAGTACAGTAACCATACCAGGAAGTACTTAATTTATTAAGCTACTGCTTTTCTTAATCTCAGTGGAGATATTTACTGATAAACAGCTACCTACGCAGCATGTTCATGTCGTTCCTAAATGAGCTTTTATCTCTCTCCCCTCACCACAAATCAGATTCTTCTGAGGAGTTCCCAGTACATTATCCTTT